>NC_058407.1:123174042-123311268 GCF_002201575.2 Neomonachus schauinslandi
AAATAAATAAATAAATAAATAAATAAATAAATAAATAAATAAATAAATAAATTATCTATCTATCTTTAAAAAAAAAAAATCCCCCAGACTTCCCATCTCACTCAGAGTACACATACTTTCTCAGCCTTAAAGTCCCCACATTGTGCAGCCCCCTCCTCCTCTCCCTATCAATCTCACCTCACCTCCTTGCACTCTCCTCCCGGAACTCCATCCACATTGCTTTCCTGTGCTCCAGATGCACTGGGAATGGCCTATGTGCCTCCTGCTCTTTCTGCCCAGAACGTTTTTCCCCAAGACGCCCACATGGCTCACGCTCTCATTTCCTCTAGATCTTTATATAAGATCTTATTGGTGCGGCCCTCCCTGTCTACTCTAAATTATTAACAGCCCCCTACCAGCTTCTGACCAGGCATTTGCTCTCTCCTTTACCTTCTGTTACTTTCCTCCACACCACTTTTTACCATTTGGTATATCTTAACTGATTTATGATTTTTATTGTCAATCTTTCCTCTCTAGAATGTAAGCTTCATGACTTGAAGGATTTTTATTTACTTCTGCTGTGTCTATCCACCTAGTGTCTGGCACACCTCAGGCACTTGAAAAATATTTGTTGTTTGAATTAATAATAGAAGAAATTCCCAACTTTTTAAAAAGTGCACATGACAAAGAAATTGAAAAGTCAGGGACTGCGGCTGCTGAAATGTCTCTGTCTTAGTCCGTTTGGGCTGCTATAACTAAGGACTATAGATGAGGGGCTTCTAAACAACAAGAATTTGTCATAGCTGTGGAGGCTGGGAATTCCAAGATCAAGATGCTAGCACATTCGGTGTTTGGTTAGAGCCCGCTTCCTGGCTCACAGACAGCCTTCATTTTGTTCTGTGCTCACCTGGTGGAAGGGGCAAGGCAGCTCTCTGGGGTCTCTTTGATGAGGACACTTAATCCCATTAGGACCTAAACACCTCCCAAAGGCCCCACCTTCCAAATATCATTTCATTGGAGATAAGGTTTCAACATAGGGATCTCAAAGGAATACATTAGTCTATAGCAGTCTCCTAGCAGAGTTTTTCCATATAATTTGAGAACAAATGGCATATTGCAGATTTTTATTGGTTACAGAAGATCTGTGCCTGATTATTCTGCACTGACCAACCAAACTGATATACATTTTATATCTTTCATTTATATTTGACTTTTAAAGCTCATTTGCTCACTGTAATCTTTATGAAATACATGAAGTCCTTAGGATACATGAAGTTGATTATAAACTCCAACAAAGCCTGAATTTAGGAGGTCTTTGTCTCTCAGTTGGCTATTTTTGGATGCCTTTGCTTGAACACTGCAACAATGAAACTAAAAGGAAAAACAACAAAAAAAACCACTACACACTCTCAAGGGCTAGACCACAAAACAACTGTCTTGTTTATTAAAACCTGATAAACTTTTCAAACTATGTTTATCATTCTTTTACAGACAAAGCAAATTGCAAACTGGCCAAGCATGTTTTTGGTGATACGTCAATTTGTGGCCATTAAGAAATTATAGCAAAAGGAGAAATCACTTGTCTTTTTTCTCAGTGCTTTTACTACTACACTTATCGAGGCAATAGATAAAACCAGCTCAAGGTTTTTAACAGCACCACTCAGCAAGGGAAAACATTTATCACTACAATTAAGTAGTGCCACTGATATTTTCCTTTTTATCTTTAATTACTATTAATATCATAGTTAAAGAAAAACATAGATTCCTTCATTGAGCTGCTTGAAAATGGGGTCAAAATTCCAGATATTGTGATACCCTTACAATTACAGCTGTTTCTTTTCTACAGTTTTGTTATTGCTGTTCTATCCTCACCATCCCTTCAAACTCCCTTATTTAACCAGGAAATACATGGAACTTAATTAAGAAGGGTGAAGTATCTCAGTACTCTCACCATGAGAGAATACTAGAAGTTCAGACACTGTTTGTGCTATGTATTAATAAAACAGACATGAGGCTAAAAGTTGTCTGTTACTTCTATTAAGAACTTTGCAAGGTAAAACCTCATGTGGGTCTCCATGGTCTATCTCTATGGGAACTGTTAAACATCAACACATGGTTAGAAACATACAGTATTCCTCCTACTGAACATAACAAACCACAGTTGAGTTGGAAAAATTCCTTCATGGCTAAATTGTTATCTATAGGTCCATGTTTACTCCCTTATTTCCTAAATCGGGGTTGGGACTAATTAACACTTCTTCTGCCCATCTGTCTACATAATAGAACTATAATAATTAATATAGTGTGATACAGACCCAGAAACAGAGAGATGAATGTGGCAAAATAGGAGTTGCAGAAATGAGCTCATGATGCACAAGCACACATATGTATGTGTTTAATATGCGGTATTTCAAATCAAAGGGAGAAAAATGGATTATTAGTATGCCAACATGTATCCATTTGAGGAAAAATATTAGTTAGATCCCTACCTCACACCCGGTAATAAAATATATTCAAATGCATTTGACACTATAAGAGTACTAGTAAGTGTTCCAGTTGAAGATGGAGACACAGGAGCCTTCTGAACTTATCTCCTTCCATGAACACAATATATCTACCACTATATATGAAACAATTCTCTCTGAAAGAAATTCAGAAACTAGTTGAGTAACTCCTACACAGGAGAGAAATCCCACCATAAATCCTACCTCTGGCACAGTAACATACAATTGGGCGGGAACTCACAATTCTTAGCTTCTCTCTTAGGAGTGAAAAGGTTGGACCCAACATCTAGTGCCCCAATTTTTAAGACCTGCACCTGAGAGATGAAACCCCAAAACACCTAGCTCTAAGAGCCAATGGTTCTTGGGTCCACAGGACTCACAAGGCTATAGCAAACAAACAGGATCACAAGGACTCACTGTGGCTAACCTCCCAGGGCTCAGCACAAAAGCAGCTGACTAAAATGCCCATCTCCCAATCTTTCCATGAAAGAGGACTATTTGCTTATCTGATCTTCAGCCTGAGGTTCAGACTCCTAATTTAATACAAATCTAGGCATTGACTACAATCTTCTCCAGAGACTGGGGAGGTCAGTGGACACCATCTTTGTGCTCTCTCTGCCCTACTTCAGTCTCCATGAAGGGAGCTTTTGCAGCTGCCATCCACAGGACATAGCACTTGATTGCCTGGCTCTGAAGGTTACTTTCAACAATCCCAGAGGACTGTAACAAAGAAACTGGCTATTCCTCCAGAGCTCAGTGCAGAGGGAGAAATAGCTGCCTATTGCTATATATTTCCCTTTTAGGAACTGCTTTTGCTGTATCCCAGAGATTCTGGACCATTGTGTTTCCATTTTCATCTGTCTCCATGTATTTTTTTAATTTCTTCTTTGATTGCTTTTTGACCCATTGGTTGTTCAATATCATGTTGTTTAGCCTCCACATGTTTGTATTTTTTCTAGTTTTTTTTTTCTTGTGATTTATTTCTAGCGTCATACTTTTGTGGTTGGAAAAGATGCATGGGATGATTTCCATCAACAGACAAATGGATAAGGAAGAGGTGTGTACATACACACACAATGGAATATTATGCAGCCACAATAAAGGATGAGATCATGCCATTTGTAACAACATGCATGGATCTGAAGGGTATTATGCTAAATGAAATAAGTCAGACAAGTACCAGTGATTTCACTCATATGTGGAATCTAAAAAAACAAATGAATAAGCAAAGAGAGAGCAGAATCAGACCTATAAATACAGAAAACAAACGGATGATTGCCAGAAGGGAGGTGGTGTGGGTGGAATTGGCAAAATGGGTGAAAAGGCGTGGGAGATACAGGCTTCCAGTTCTGGAATGAATAAGTCATGGGAATAAAAGGCACAACATAGAAAATATAGTCAATGATATTGTTATAGTGTTGTATGGTGACAGATGGTACCTACACTTGTGGTGAGCATGGCATAATGTATAAACTTGCCAAATCACTATGGTGTACACCTGAAATTAATATAACATTGTGTGTCAACTATACTTGAATGAAAAACAATTTTTAAAAGGATATGCTGCCTACAGCCAGGCTTCTCATCAGCCTGCATCTAGGCGCTTAGACCCTTCCCTTTCAGACACTGAAAAGTCTTTCACCCTCAACTACTGGGAGCCACTAAGAGCAAAGGCAGCTTGGACAACCACAAAGTTCAGAGAAACAACCAAGAGCTAGGGCAGGGCTAAATGATAAGTTTCATCTCCCACAGGAGAACACTCCCTTAAGGCTGGGAGTGGTCCATTTTATCTAATACACAGAAACCACAATGAGAGTCAAGGAAAATGAAGAAACAGAGGCATATGTTGCAAACAAAAGAAAAAGATAAAACTCAAGAAACAGACCTTAATGAAATGGAGATAAGTGACTTACCTGATAGTTTTATTTTTTTTTTAAGATTTTATTTATTTATTTGGCAGAGAGAGACACAGCGAGAGAGGGAACACAAGCAGGGGGAGTGGGAGAAGGAGAAGCAGGCTTCCTGCTGAGCAGGGAGCCCGATGCGGGGATTGATCCCAGGACCCTGGGATCATGACCTGAGCCGAAGGCAGACGCTTAACGACTGAGCCACCCAGGCGCCCCTTACCTGATAAAGAGTTTTAAAATAATGGTCCTAAAGATGCTCAGTGACCTCAGGATAATGCATGAACAGAGTGAGAATGTCAACAAAGAGATATAAGCAAGTACCAAACAAAAATCACAGAGCTGAAGAATATAATAACTGAACTGAAAAACTCAATAATGGGGTTCAACAGCAGAACAGATGATGTGGAAGAAAGGGATCTTTGAACTCATATATGGGACAGTGGAATTCACCCAAATAGAGGAGCTAAAAGAAAAAAGAATGAAAAAAAAAGTATATATTAAGGGATATATAGAACAACATCAAGCAGACCAGTGTTTGCATTATAGGAGTCACAGAATAAGAAGGGGCAAAAAGCTTATTTGAAGAATAAAGGCTGAAAACAACCCTAACCAGGGGAAAGAAACATACATCCATAACCAAGAAGCCTGAATGTTCCAGTTAAGATGAATCCAGGGAGACACACACTGAGACACATTAAAATTAAATTGCAGAAGTTAAAGACAAGGAGAGAAAAAAGGAATAAAAGATGCCCATATCAGAAAGGAAGACGTTGCCCCACATCAGGCTCCCTGATCAGTGGGGAGTCTCCTTCTCCCTCTCCCACTGCTGCTCCCCCTGCTTGTGCTCTCTTGCTCATGCTTTCTCTCAAATAAATAAAATCTTTAAAAAAAAAAAAAAAGGAAGAAGTAGAACTGTCTGAATTTTCAGATGACATAAATATTAAAAAAACCTATTAGAATAAATGAATTCAGCAAAATTGCAGGTTACAAAAATCAACTTACAAAAATCTGTTGGGTTTCTATACACTAATAGAGACCCATCGGAAAGAGAAATTTTTAAAAATCCCATTTATAATTGCAAAAAGAATAAAATATCCTAGGAATAAATTTAATGTAGGAGGTAATGACCAGTTACTGTACACTGAAAATAGAAAACACTGATGAAAGACACAAATAAATGTTCACTGATGGAAGAATAAATATTGTTAAAATGTCTATTCTACCAAAGCAATCTATAGATTCAATGAAATCTCTATCAAATTTCCAAGGACATTTTCACAAAAATAGAATAATCTTAAAATTTATATGGAACCACAAGAGACCCTGAAGAGCCAAAGTGATCTTGACCAAGAAGAACAAAGCAGGAGACATCACACTTTCTGATTTTAAACTATCTTACAAAATTATAGTCATCAAATCATGCTATTGGCATAAAAACATACATAGATCAATGGAACAGAGAGCCTAGAAATAAACCATATATGTATGATCAGTTTATGACAAAGGAGCCAGAAATATATGGGCGGGGGTGGGTAGGAAAGGACAGTCTATTCAATAGTGATGGGAAAACTGGACAGCCACATGCTTAAGAATGAAACTGGACCTCCCAAACACAAAAATCAACTTAAAATGGATTAAGGTCATGAACGTAAGACCTGAAATCATAAAACTCCTAGAAGAAAACAAAAGGAGTAAACTTATTGACATTGGTCTTGACAGTGTTTTTTTTTTTTTAATTTTATACCAAAAGCAAAGGAAATAATAAAGGCAAAAATAAACAAGTGGGATTACATCAAACTAAAAACCTTCTGTACAGCAAAAGAAACCAACAAAATGAAAAGCCTAACTATTGAATGGGAGAAAATATTTGCAAATCTTGTATCTGTTAAGGGGTTAATATGCAGAATATATAAAGATTTCATACACTTCAATAGCCCCCCAAAACAAACAAAACAAACAAAAACAATTTGATTAAACTACGGGCAGAAGATCTGAATAGACATTTTTCCAAAGAAGACATACAGATGGCAAACAGATAAATGAAAACGTGCTCAACATTCTTAATCAGGGAAAAGCAAATAAAAGCACAATGAGGTATTACCTCACAGCTGTTAGAAGGGCTATTATCAAAGAGACAAGAAATAATGAGTGTTGGCGAAGGTGAGGAGAAAAGGAAACCCTCACACATTATTGGTGAGAATGTAAACCAGTGTCGCCACTATCCAAAACAGTATGGAGGTTGCTCAAAACATGAAAAATAGAATTACCATATGATCTAGCTATTTTACTTCTGGTTATTTACCCAAAGGAAATTAAATGACTACCTTAAAAACGTATCTGTGCCCCCATGTTCATTGCAGCATTATATACAATAGCCAAGACATGGGAACAACCTATGTTGATGTTTATCCATCGACAAATGAATGGATAAAGAAAACATGGTGTATATATACACGATAGACTGTTCTTCAGCTATTAAAAAAAAGAGTGAAAGAGTGAAATTTTGTCATTTGTAACACATGGATGGATCCTGACAGCACTGTGCCAAGTGAAATATGTCAGAGAAAGACAGATATTGTATTACCTCACTTCTATGTGGACTCTTTAAAAAAATTTAAAAATTGAACTCCTAGATACAGAGAACAGAGTGAGTTTGCCAGAGGCGGGGGTTGGCATAATTTATGAAGGTGGTCAAATGGTACAAACTTCCAGTTACAAGCTAAGTAAGGCCCAGGGTTGTAATGTACAACATGGAGACTATAGTTAACAATACTGTGTTGCATATTTGAAAGTTGCTAAGAGAGTAGATCTTCAAAGTTCTCATCACAAGAAAAAAATTATAACCATATGATAGGATAGATGCTAACTAAACTTATAACCATTTTGCAGTATATACATATATCAAACCATGTTGTTTACCCTGAACTAATACAACATTTTATATCAATTATATCTTCATAAAACTAGAGAGAATTTTAAAGAGTACTAGTAAAAGTTCTAAGTGACTTTATATAGGCTTGGAATAGAAAAAGACTTTCTAAGCATGACATCAAGTGGGAAAACGATAGCACGGACACATAAAATTTTATAATTTCTGTATATAAAAACCCATAAGTAAAATTAAAAAGGAAATGACAAACTAGAAAAAAAATACACACATGTGGCTGACAAAGAGTTTACATTGCTACCCTGTCTCAATAAGAAAATGCTCTTAGGATGTAATAGGACATTCACGAATGAAAAAACAGCTAAGCTTTAGTTTCTCTCTTGAAAATTAACAATAATGATAATGCATGTAAAGAGCTTAGTACTGGCCTTGCACTTACAGTTTCTAATACAAGTGGTGTTATTTATTGTACACAAGGGTACCTGCACAAACCAGCTCCACCAGGTTGCCCAGAACTGATCATGGGTAAAACTGAAAGTCCAATATTGCAGGGAACTCTTCAGTTGGCCAGTTGGGATGGGTGGTCACCCTACCACACACATACATACATACATAGTGAAGGACCTGAAAGAACGTACACCAAGCTTTTGACAGGGCTTAATTCTGGGAAAGAAGTATTACAGATTCATTTTATTTTCTTTGTTATGCTCAGTTGTATATTCTAACTTTTCCTATAAATAAATGTGTTGGTTTTATGATTTAAAAAAATGTATTCTAATTATTTTCTTTAAAAATTGGATTTAGGGGCATGTGGGTGGCTCAGCTGGTTAAGCATCTGCCTTCGGCTCAGGTCATGATCCCAGGGTCCTGGGATCCAGCCCCAAGTTGGGCTCCCTGCTCAGCGGGGAGTCTGCTTCTCCCTCTCCCTCTGCCATTCTGCCCCCCCACCCCCACTGTTGTGCCCTCTGGCTCTGTCAAATAAAATCTTTTTAAAAATAAAAAAATAATTGAATTTAGCCTCTAGAACTCTTTTTTTTTTTTTTAAAGATTTTATTCATTTATTTGAGAGAGAGAATGAGATAGAGCATGAGAGTGGGGAGGGTCAGAGGGAGAAGCAGACTCCCCGCCGAGCAGGGAGCCCGATGTGGGACTCGATCCCGGGACTCCCCGATCATGACCTGAGCCGAAGGCAGTCGCTTAACCAACTGAGCCACCCAGGCGCCCAGCCTCTAGAACTCTTAATAGCTGTGGAATGATTTCCTAAATACAGACTGAGTCAAACATTAACAGTTCTTACCATAGGAGAAAAATCTTTTGGCCCCAATACATGATATGGTATCAGTCCGTCAGCACTAAAGAAACGTTCCCTGTACGTGGTTTCTGCATTTTAATGTCTTGACAATTAGCATGCAAAAATACAATAAAGTCGTTTAATAAATGGCAAGATATGCAGTTATATTAGTATGCAATGTTTTTAGTGCTGGCAGTAAAAATTAGAGATGCTCCATGTTTCTGTTGCATTTAATACAATGACACTTATGATGTCATCATTTCAAAGACTAGGACTTAGGTGCCAAAATTTTGTCCAATGGCTGGTGGGAATATGTGATTATGTAATGAAATAGATGGCATGCTGACAGAATTTGTGATTTATATTTAAATTGACGGATTTTATTTTATTTAATTTCCTTAAAATTTTGAGTGTTCCTAACTTAAATACATACTTTAAAGTGTCTTTCTTTAGAGGAGAGAGGCAGGGGAAGGGGTGGGGGGGGGAGGTGGGTCCCAGAACTTTGATGAGGAAAAGAAAAAATCTTTTCATTATTCTTTTAGTACCCAGGGAGCTGTAAATTCACAGAAGACAGATGTGGCAGAGAAGGACAAGCCATGGGGCTGCCTCTTCCTGTGACCAGGAAAAGCTTCGCAATCCACACAAAGGTTCATCGGTACCAGTGGGATTGTCTCGCATTTCCTTATTTAGTGCCAGCAAGCTGTTAATGGCTTGACTCAAGTCTTTCCAGTTACCGTATTTCTGAATACTTCCACATGAGATTTAGAACATCTGAGTTGTTAAGAGAAAAAAAATTTTTTTGGAACACTGGAAGCACACAAGACAGCCTCTGATTCCTTAACTCTACTTCCTAAAGCTAAAATCAAAACATACACACACACACACACACACACACACACACACACACACAGAGCTCCTGGCCAGGACCTCATGTAAACAGAGATGTAATCCTGTAACTCAGCCCTATTCACAAACCCAGGCTCTGATTTAAATGGCTCATCTACATTACTAGAGCAGATTTAGCCGTCATTCCAGATGCGATCAAAACCCTGTCTTTTGAATCTAGCACAATTTCCAGCCTTTTACACTTAACTGCCTCAGCCCCCTCTACAGAGAATTATCTGTGCTTATCATGGTTGGCCTTAATTACAGAGCCCCCATCAAGTATCTGGGATTACATTACTGATATATACACTCCTCTCTGGCTTTGCCCAAGACAAAGGGTCTCTTTTCAGCAATTACAACTAATCAAAAACAAATTGAGCTTTGGGCTTTACCGCTCTCAAAAACAAAACAAAAACAAAAGCCAAACCGCACCAGAAAATACAAATACATGCAAACTGAAAAAGAAAGTAACCCAGTAGATTTTTTTGAAGAATTCATGAAAAACCTACTTTCTGGCCGCTATCATAATTTGTAGAGAAGTTATAGGAGATATACATGGAATATCCCCCTAGAGAAGACACAGCCTTTTTTTTTTTTTTTTTAAGATTTATTTAGTTTAGAGAGAGATTGAGAGAGCAAGTGAGATGGAGGTAGGCAGAGGGCGAATGAGAAACTTTAAGCAGACACTCCACTGAGCACAGAGCCTGATGCAGGGCTTGATCCCAGGACCCCGAGATCATGACCTGAGCTGAAACCAAGAGTCAGACACTCAACCAACTGAGCCACACAGGTGTCCCAGCCCTGTTTTCCTAGGACTGCAGCAGAAAGTCACACAAGTCCTTGAACATACACATGCTGTCAGCAACCAGAATTCTGTGAACCAGTGGTAGAATGTCTGATGAAAAATAAGCAGGCGTGGGGAACATCAGCCTGTAAAATCTGTCCCCGAAGTGAAGTCCTGGGGCTCAGGCCAGCTCCAGGACCCAAGACTGAATGACATGTGAGCCACTGAGTGGCTTGTTCAAAAGGGGCATCTCACTAACTCACACAGAGCCCGCGCCAGATTCTCCAATTTCCCGGGTGCTGGCAGCAGCATCAATGTTCTTTTGGGCCTTGTGGCACCTAACCTTTCCTCCCTCACTCCTTCCATTCCATTACCCGGTCCCAAGTGTTATCCCTTTCTCCTCATGATGTAGCCATAGGCCTCCCCACCTCCTGTACTGAGCTAGCTCCTCACCAACCTGCCCCTGCCTCCTATTTTATGTCCCATCTAGAAACAAAAATCTAAGTTCCTCAGTACGTTTTTGTGATGCTTCCCTAGACCTCAGAATCTATTCACTGACCCCAAATTACATGTATTGTTATGATCAAATAAACCAATGATGGATTATAGGGGAACTTTACCGCGTACTCTTTGCCCCATCATCAAACCACCTTCACCCCCAATTATGAACAGTGGCACCCACCCTCTCTCATCCCTTATTAACCACGGCTCCCACAGGCCACTGAGGCCAAAGTGAGCAGGTGGAACAATGTCTCTGAGTGGTTTGATTTTGAGCTACAGGGAGGGCCATGGCAGCACAGGGCAAGTCCATGTTCAACCCAGACTCTAAGCAGAAAGGGGTTGCTCCCACCAAAGCTGCTTAAAATAACTGCACAGAGTAAGTTGGCTGGACAATGGGGTCCTCCTCTCCTCAAGAGAAGAAAACCTGTAAAGAGAATCCAAACACGGTTTGGTCCAGGCAGAGAGAAAAGACAGAGATACAGCATCAACCCAAAGAGGCTGGCCAGCATTTGCAGAACACGTTGGGAGAAGCAAAATCTTCCCTAAAAATCAGTTCACCAAACTCCATCACTCGGAGACTGTACTGGGAGCAGTGACAGGAGCAAAGACGAGTTATTTTCTGTGCTTAGTTACAGGGACTTTAAAGGAAGAAAAAAAAAGGAAGAAAGAAAAAAAGAGGTCACAGCTGGTGCAGAACAAAGGCCTGGAGAAAGCAGATTCCAGACATGAGTCTCTAGCCCACCCTGGTTAACACTAGGTTGATGATTGAGGAAGCACTGAAGACTGTTACCACAACACACTGAACATCTTTATTGCTTTGGGGGAGAGCTCTGGACAAATCTATAGTTTGTTGCTTAGAGCTCTCATTTCAGAATATGTGTTCAGCCATTCTCCAAAAATCCTTTTGTTGAATTTGCACCGCCCCCCTTCTAGAAGGACTGGGTAGACCCTTCCTATCTTTCACGGACTCTTTCTAGAGGTCACTGATCATTTAACTAGAAAACCCTTGAGCTCATTCCATTTAATTCTATCTTTGTATATGGAGATAGTGCTAGTTATGTATATTTTCATATTTCTTAGTACTTATACATGTATTGATATTTATTTGTCCTCCATTCCAAGTAAAAGATTATACCAGATACTATGAAGACACAGAGTAGATACAGCACGTTATTCTTGCCTTCAAAGGACTAATAACCTAGGAACATGAAATAAATAAGAGTTAAATAATGACAAAGTAATTAAGAAATAGCTCAGTACTTGTGGTAACTTCTAGGGCAATCGGAGGGAGAAACCCCATGGGGACTTGGTATTCTTCTACAGTTTCTTTCCTACATGCCAGGAAGTAGTATTGATTTTTCTTCCTGAGTCTTGCTGCATGTTTTGGGTCTAGCCCCTTCATCTACCCAAAGAATGGGAGTTTGGTTGCTGGGCCTGAGTTACGATGATCCATCCCAGGAACCTAGAAAGGGTACTGGGGGAAAAAGGTCGCTTGACTACTAGAGACCCAAGAACCAGCACATTTGAGAGGAATTTATTACATCCAATTGGGAATTCAATCCCAAGAGGCTAGGGTTGGAGAAAGAAGAGATGGAAAGAAAACACAGGTGTGAGGGTGGCCATTGGCTAGAAGGCAAGAAGCCAGCCGAAGTGAAAAGATTTATACCAGGGGGAGGGCACAGAGTCTTAGAACACCCCCCCACCCCCAAAGAAATGGTTGCAGCTTTTATTAAAAGCAATTCCCCCCTTGCATTTTAGTGGGATGAATCATAAAAGGGGCTCACTGAACTTAGACACCACCCCCTACCTGCTATGACTCTTTCCTACCAGGAAGGGAGGGGTGGCACTACCCAGGGCAAACCCTAATGTTCCCTAGAACATTGCTGAGGTGGGAGAGGGGTTCCCTCAAGTACCTCTTTGAACGAGACACTTCCTAGTGGCTGATTTTAATGCCACTGGCTGTCCAGAACCTCTTCTAATACACTCTTTGTGGTCCAAGGTAAAGAAGGGAATCTTGAGTTTTGATGATCAGGATGAGCATGAGTAGAAGGTATGGGGCAAGATGACCTTGAAGGGAGCTTCTCTAGTTACCTTGGAGAGTCAGAAGTCAGGGTCTTTCAGCAGCTGGCATGGGCAGAATGTACATTGTGTTTGGAGGCAAGCCCAGACTCACAAATCTCCCTGACTCCCTCCCCCCCCCGGGCGCAGCATTAGCTATGGAACTCCTTATATGTATATAAGGATAGCTTCCTTAATATTGACCAGCTGTTAGGTTAACAGCAGTGCCAAGGATGGCAGGGGACCAGCGGGAGTGGAACAATGATTGATACAAAAGGGAGTGTTCTGGCCAGTGGCTATGTGAGTCATTACAACTGAATTCTGTTAGGAATATGTAGCGCATGTGTCTTTTTTAGTAAGAGGTTCTCCTCTGGAGTTAATATAGAGTATCAATTGATATGATCCGTATGGCTGATCATCTGCATACAGTGGGCAGATGGAACCAGACTTGGAATATCTAGAACAGTCAGCTGTTTGGTCTGACAACAGAATCACCTAGGATATTAAGACTATACATCACTTGGCCTCCTCCTAGATCTACTGAATCCTAATATTCAGAGGTAGAACTTTGGCACAAAGTTTAAACCCAGTACTTTTTAAAACCCCACAAGAAGCATAGCCAAGGTGGTGAATTACTGTTCTAGAACAATGCTCTACAGAATTGGAATACAAAATGAGGACAAAATTCTTAAACTGTGGAAGTATGATGTGGCCAGATAATCTATGAGGATATATGGGACCAGGTCATCTATCGATGCTTAGCTAATCTGTGAACGTGTTTAAAATTAGAAACTGATAATTTTTAAATGTTTTAAACTACATAATAAATCAGATAACCTTCTTCCGGTCAGCTTAGTCTAGCTAGATACAACTCTTATTCCTAAGCAGTCCATTTAATAAGTTGAAAAAGTTGCACCAATAGGATTTGAGTCACTGTTCTTCTGACCACACTGGAGTCAACAGATCAGTGGCTTATAAACACTCACTATCAGAACAAGAAGAGCAGCCAGTGGGGACAAGGCTCTGCTCTGATAGGAATGGAAGGGAGGGACAAGAGGAGGAGTGGTGGGCACTCTAAGAAAGCAGAGTCCTTGAAAGGTGGGACCACTACAGGAAATATGTCAATTAAGAGAGCCAAGTTTTTCTGGATGATTTCCACAGAGAAAGCAAGGGGGAAAACGTGGTATCTCGGTGAAATCAATCCAGGGTAGATTATTATTAACATCTCTTTTGCCAACCACATATGTCCCATCCATTAAAAGTGGGACCTTGGGTAGAACAGATGGTAGATAGTCTATTGTTGCCACCACTTCCTTCTTTGACCACAATTTCCAATAACTGGTCACATTTCATTTTAAAGTTCCCAGTGTTAAGTGCTCAATTTGATCAAGAGGAAAATGGGTTCCAGTGGTCCAAATCCTTCTAAATAAATACATTAGTTGGCAGCATACTGTGACGTCATGGCAAATATAAGGCCACTAAAACTCTTGTTGGATGACATGTAATGTTTTGAATAGGCCCAGGGCTCAGCTAGGGTGTTGCTATGGCACAGACAAAGTACATGGGTTTAGCCTCCCTTGGTTGCTTCGTAGAGCTACCCTCCCTCCATATTCTTTCTTGTGCACCCTCCAAATTCCATGACTACTACTTCTTTTCAGGGAGGGGTCATTATACATAAGCACCACTCTGTTAGAGCTATAGCAGCACAAAGTTTTGGAGCCAAAGGACCAGGTATTTGTTGGTAGCCCAGGTATCTGCTGACCAAATATATTAGAGTTCTTTAGAAAGTAGGATGTGTATGTGTATACATATACACACACACACACACATATATACATGCATATATATGGAGGGAGGGAGGGAAAGAGAGAGCTTGAGAGAGACTGAGATACATTTTAGGGAATTGGCTCACACAGTTGTGGAGGCTGACCAGATCAAAATCTGCAGGGTGGGTTGGCAGGCTAGAGACCCAAGCAAGAGTTCAAATCCAAAGGCTGTCTGTTGGCAGAATTCCCTCTTGCTTGGGGGAAGTTGGTCTTTTGTTCTATCCAGGCCATCAACTAATTAGTTGAGGTCCACCTACATTATGGGGAGCAATCTGCTTTACTCAAAAGTCCACCAATATAAATGTTAATCTCATCCAAAAACACCCCCACAGACACACCCAGAGTAATATTTGACCAAATATATGGGCACTACAGCCCAGACAAGTGGACATATAAAATTAACCATCACAGTGCCAAGTGGGCACCCTAATCAGCTTAAAAGACCACAGGTCCTCAAGCATCAGATACAGGGGTGTTCTCCTTCCCCCAGGTTGTAGATGGGTGGCTAAAAGAAGTAGGCATAGACAGACCCCAAACAACAACAAAAAAGGTACCAACCTGGCCAGGGTGGTATTCATTCCCTCTGGAAATCACAGTGTGGGAAATAATGAGAAAACCTGATAGCGCTATTTGAAGCAAGTTCTTGTTTCCAGTGCATGTTAGCATAGGGTCCCTGAATGAGGACAGATGGATATATGTCGTGTTCTCAATGCATTAGAGCAAGGAGGAGGCAGTGTTAGGATGAGGGAGGAGGGGAATCTCACACAGTTCAAATCCCACTCTGCTGGAATATCTGCCCTTAAATGCTTTGAAGGCTGTATCCCAGGCTTTGGTTTACCATTTGTTTTCCCAGAAATCAAATTACAATATCTCTGGAAAATCTCTTAGTCTTACTATGGATCACATCCACCTTTATGAGTTTTACAGGAGCGCACACAAACAGCAGACAGTCTATTTTGTACAAGAACTTGGCAAAAGAATATTATTGTGACTCTATTCAGAGTACTTAAGTTTACCACTGTCTCTCTACTAAAAAGTGACCCACGTAGAGCCAGTGAAGCCAACCACAGTAGCAGAAAAGCAATTGAGTGAGCCACTGTCAGGGGCCTTGTCACATGCTGGGGCCTCTGAAGTTAGGAGTTCCCAGTTTGGCTCCACCAAGCAAACCAAACCAACGATTTATAGCACTTATAGGACTTAAAGGAAATTAGAGCAGGCTTAAGAGAAATGGATCTCTATCTGCACTCTCTCCAATAGACTGCAAACTCCTGAGGGTGGGGGCTTTGTCTTGTTCTCTGCTGAATGCCCAGAATCTGGCACATAACAACTTGTGCTCGGCAAACATGTTAACTGGCTAAGTGACTGGCTGGTTAAATAAAGTCCAAAGCAGTCTTCCTCAAAGTACTGACACATCATCAGAGTTGTCAAAATGGAATGGGACTTTTTTTTGTGTAGAACTCAAAAAAGTGTGTGTGTGTGTGTGTGTGTAGAAAAATTGGAATGTTCTCAGAGTGATTAATGTTGAAATGAATTTATTTGTAAAATGGCCACCATCTTTGCACATCTGCTTGGCCCTCTGTAAAATGAGACTGGCATGGTATGTTTACTTGGCGCCCATACAATGCTTAGGGATACATCTGATAGGTAAATACGGCAAGAAGGCAGCCCCCCAAACTATTCATTCCAACAGCTCTTTTCCTTACTAGCAGAGGACAGAAGCTTCCAGGAAGATATTACCAGGTTGCTCAATCTGCCTAGATTTTAACTCCTGGAGGGCAGAGACCATGTATCTCACCCCCAGCACCTAGCACATTGCCTGACACCCACGGAATGTGCTCATGCGATGGTTATCCAATGCTTACGTTCTTGTTTTTTTTCTTGCCAAGCAAGGAGATTGGAGCATGGCAGAATTTCAGGAAGCCTGTGATAACAGAAAACTGGTGAAGTGAGCAAAGATTATTGCAGTGGAAGATCAGAAAGAATTAAGAGTAGAGGAGGATATTGACAGAGAGAATAACACCTGAAGAGGCTAACTAGACTATTGAGTAGATGGGGGGTAATAAGAAGACAAAAGAAAGATAATTAGACTTGCAGTGAGTATTTATTCTGCCGAGTATGGAATTAGAGTATAATATTATGATATACATAAAAAGGTGGAGAGCAAGAGATCGGGCTTTGAGAGAGGTTCAAAGAACACAAAAGGTAGCGTTCCCAATCTTGAGTAGCTTACACAGTTCACTGTTTCATTACTGACAAATCTGAACCAAGTGTCATACCAAGAAATAATAATTTCATGATCAGGGATTATTATCATCTTGGATAAATTACATGCATATTTATCCTTCAATAATATCTGTAAGTATTATAATGTTTTAAGTTTATATGTAAATACATTTACAACATTTCTCTTTTGTAAACTGCTAAGACATAGATTAAAACCCCGCAAGTACAAATTTTGTGTCATCCTAAAAAAAAGGAATTCAGTCCTTTCAAACGAATAAGGCCTGAAGTCACCATTTTGAATGCTGTAGGAAAAATCTCCAGCCCTTCTCCAAAATCATAACTATGAATGGACCCATAATTAATACCTATACTTTCATTTTAGAGGAGCAGTGAGTCTTGGCCATTTGGGGGACATCAATGTTTTGATGAGCTGATGGAAGGTATGGACACCTTTCCTTCACACAATAAAGTATATACAACTTATTTTATTGAAGAAGGGTTTTTGTTCACATAGACAAAATATATAAAGATGTATACTTAGGTTTTTCATAGAAAAATGAATGTGTACTTCCTAAAATAAAATTGAACTAAATCAAAACTCACAAATAATAAAGAAAGATAAAATTTTCACTCTGCTCACATTTCAAAGAGAAGTCAAATTTTGTTTGCCTTGAATAGGAAAAGAAGATTATAACGAGGCCTTTGTTACAGTGATGTTCATGTCAGGGTAATGTTTGACATCTATTTAATTTTGACTTTTCTATCTGATGACTGTAGGTGATGAAAATTCTACTGTACAGAACTCTGAGGTGTTTGGTAACATCAGAAGAGCCTGCACTCATGTCAAGATTCACTGAAACCCCCCAATTCTTTGAACTTAATTAATGCCCCATCATTTCCTATGTCTCTGAAGTGACCTTAGGCAAAAATCTACATCCTTGATGTTGTCCTCAAAGACAAGAATTTTTTAAAAAGAGAGGAGTCAAAAGAGAGACCATAGGACTTACACTGTTAAGAGCCATGACTTTCTCATCTCCTGGCCCAATAATGCTCTCATCCCCTTTCCAAGAGCCCCTTAGTCCTATTTGCTGCCATACTTGAGGCCTTGCCTATTCCTACCTACCAATTACTCTCTCCACACTTCTCTGCCATGTCCCTATTGAATAGCCAAGAAGGACCCCAATCCCACTGCAGCCAGGGAGAAGGACAGCATCGGAAGTGTGGTCTGAGCCATTTCACCCCAGAAGCACCATTAATGTCGTGGTTGGGTTTTGTGATATACTGTTCCATTACGAGGCCATTATGAACAAACTAGTGGGCTGCCTTATTGATAACCACATTTGTTCCCATCAAAAAATACATTCCAAGTTCCATACAACTCATAAAGGCTGGCTCCTGGGACACAATCTGTCCAGAGCCTAGGTGCTGCGTGCATGTGATGTTACACTTGCACTAGACATGAATTTCACCCTCATTAGTTTTAATAGAACAGGGCAGAGATCCAGAGGTATTTTATTCCTATGGGAATAAATGTATGATCTATCCCTGTCTACATCCCAATTGTCAGACACAGTAGTTCATATTAAAAGAAATAGAAACGGGAGGTAAAAGCTTCTAACCACTTCTGTTTTTACCACTGGAGCCAGACCTCTATTTTCTTAATATTTTGTTCTAAGAGCAGAGCGGAAGGCTGCCGCTTTCACTGTTATTCTACAGGCATCTTGGGCCAACAAAGCTAATAGGGAAGCTAAAAAACTACAGGGAGATCTCCTATCAGAGAGCTGACTTCTCTCCAGACTGTGTCTTCCCTATTTGGTAAAAGTCTGTGCCACATCTTAACTGATTCTTGATTAGCTTAGGTCTTGTGTCCTCGGAGGGTAAAATCAGGATGGAACATGAAATTGGACATGGAGGGAATGTCCTTGGATGTGTACACACTCTTAGATAGAATGCAACTTCCTGTACATTTTAAAATCCTAATCACATCACTATTATCCTCACTCTTAGTTACTAGCTATTGAGAATGAAGCTGTGCTTTTAAATTTACTGGGGAAGACATGATTAATTGAAGACATACAGGCTGATGTCTTGCCTCTCACATTATTATAATCTAGTGGTGTCTCATGGTCCCACCAAAAGGACAAATTTTCACCACAGCCAGCTTTCTGTGTTTGTGGTGGCAAACCTCCAAAACAGTGTTGTTTGACAAAAACAGGAGTGTTTTTAACAACAAAATCCAAGACAATTGTATGCTACAATCTGAAACCAGCACATTGCTGGCCAATTAACTGAGCCTCTGTTACATCTGGCCCCAAACTATTAACTCACAATCTTGATTATCTTCATGTGTGAAACCAAGTAAACACCCGGCTAGGTGTATTTTATTTTACTTTTTTTCACATAAGTCAAAGATTCAAATTTGTTTGCAAATGTTCTCTGGATGTTTGAAGCTTTCTAGATAATTTAGTGGGGTTTTTTCCCCCTAGTTTCTGGTGAAATTTGTTTTTGAAAAACCTACTTATTTAGAATTTATATGCCTAATATAAAAATTATTTGTGTTAGATGGCATGATTTTCAATGAAACCAGAAGAAACTCCAACTCAAAGTGACTTAAACAATAAAAAGTATTTACAACTCACAGCACTGAAAAGTTGAAAAGCCAGGTAGATGTAAGGCGTGGTTCAGTCAGAACTCTGGCTCCGTTTATCTCTGCTTCTCCCAGTTCTTCCTCCATGACAGCGGTCAGCAGCACTTGAGACACTGCCTCCTCTTTCCTAATCTAGAGGAGAAAGAGACTCACCTCTCGTCTCTAGTTATATAAACCTGAACCAATCATGGTGGCTATTAGAATGCCAGGCACTGATTGGTTCATTACGAACCTCACCCCTACCAATCATGTGGCCAGACTGGTAGCCAAATCACAGGCTATTTGGCTAGTGCCAATCAGAGCCTACCTGGAGGCTCCATCCCACCTGAACCACCAGCATACTCTGTAATGGGGGCCGGAATGTGGAGGGGCGGGAGGTTCCCCATAAAAATGGGAAAGAGAGGGGATAGGTGCTATGCTACCTAAGCAACTATTGAATGCCAACTTAATTCATTTCCCTTAAAAAACTTAATTCATTTCTCTTAAAAGTGAACTGATTTTTCTTTTTAGAATTGTAATAAAGAGCTATTACAGATATTTTTTGTAAAGCACCATACAGGGGCACCTGGGTGGTTCAGTCAGTTTAGCGTCTGTCTTCAGCTCAGGTCATGATCCCAGAATCCTAGGATAGCCCCAGAATGGGGCTTCCTGATCAGCAGGGAGCCTGCTTCTCCCTCTGCCCTTCCGCCCATCTTGTGCTCTTGCATGCACGCTCTTCCTCTCAAATAAATAAATTCTAAACAAACAAACAAACAAAACCCAACATATATGTTTTTAGATTAGAAAGAAATAGGATAGTATTTACCCACCCTCAAATAACAATTGTACCAATATTTATAATGGTTAGGAATCCAAGTGTTCTGGAATCTGAGCCCTTGGATTTAAATTGTATCTCCATCAGGCACTTAGCTGCATGTCATTGGGTAAGTCAGTTAGCATCTGTGTCTCAGTAAATGAGGATAACAATAGTGCCTACATCATCAGGACTAAGTGAAATCATACATGCAAATAAATCTTGTAACAATAACAAGTGCTTCATGGTTGTCACCCACCCATTAGAATGCAGCTTCTATGTGGGCAGGGACCTCGCCTACCTTATTCACTGCTGTAATCTCAGTGGCCGGCATATCTAGGTGGTTGATAAACACTTGAGGGAAGAGTGAAGGAATCTCCTTTCCTTCATTTCTCTCAAAAAGAGAGTAAGGAAAAAGAAAGAGTTAAGAAATTAGAGGCCAATACAGCTGGAGCAAGTTTTTGGTGGAAAGCCAGCACTAAAATCCAGGAGGAATGGGGTTTGGAGTTGTAGATCTACTTTGAGTGCTGTTGGAACAGTGCAGCTGGAAGGGTCTGGAAGGGAAGAGGTAGAAGTGTTTGTTAAATCCCACAGCATGGGCTTCTTTTATTTCTTTTCTTTTTTTTTTTTTTTCTTTCTAAGCCTGAGAAGCAAAGGATGAAGTTGGATCATCTGGTTCAGTAACATAATCTTAAAATAAAATGAAAAATCTGGGAGTCTCTCTGTGGGAAAAGGGAGAACAAGAGATTCAAAGGAAAAAGACAATAGAGGATTTAATCCAAAACATCTAAAAGCAAATATTGTTTTCAGGAATTTTCAGAGATTTTCTACAAAGGGAGAAAGACATTGATGACTAAGGCAGAGAGGGATAAAGCTGTGGAGATGTCTCAAATACAGGGACTGCACACATGCATCTTTAAAGTATGCCTACAGGAATTCCTCATTCATACAGCTAAACATGCTCGGTTTTGAGCTGGCCCTCCCCACCCCAGCCTTCCTTATCTCCCGGGCTTCTGCCAAGATGTGGCACAATTTTAACTGCAAAAAAATGGGTCCTGCTCAGTGAGAACAAAACTGACCTAAACTCTCCTCCCAAGATAAAGCAAATAAAAATTCACTTTGGATTATTCAGAGAAACAGTGTAGGAGAGAAACTATATAGAAGATATAACAAATATGCAATTTTGCATGTGCGTCTTAAATAGACTTTTTAGGTTTAGAATAGTTTTAGATTTACAGAAAACTTGCAAAACAAAATAGTACAGGTAGTTTCTGTATATGCTTTGCATCCAGTATCTCCTGTTGTTAAGATCTTACATTAGTATGACACATGTGTCAAACTTACCAACCAAATTGATACTACATTACTAGCTGAAGCTCATACCTTATTCAGATGTCCTTAGTTTTCACCTTTGAAATGTCTTTAGTTTTATATTTTGTCTTTAGTTTTATACTTTGTTCCAGGATCTCACCCAGGGTACAACATCACATTCAGTAATCATGTCTTCTTAGGCTCCTCTCAGGGGTGACAGTTTTTAGACTTCTTCTTTTGGCCATCCTTGACACTCTGGAGGAATACTGGTCAGGTATTTTGTAGAGTGTCCCTCAATTTGGGTTTGTCTGTTGTTTTTCTCTTGATTCCATCGGGATTATAGTTTGGGGGAGGAAGAGCACAGACATGGTAAAGTACAATTTTCATCACATCATCAAGGGTACATTATCAACATAAATTCCTACTGAGGATGTTAATCTTCTGAATATTTACCCCCTTTCTACACTACACTCTTTGTTAGAAGATCACTGTGTACAATCCACATGGAGGGGGTAGGAAGTTTCGCTTCACCTTCTTAAGGGAGCAGTGTCTACACACATTTTTAAAAAATTCTTCCATATGGGAACTTGTCTCTTCTCCCCGTTTCTTTATTTATTCAATCATTTATTTTTATCGCTATGGACTTGTATTAGTCTGCTAGGGTTGCCATAACAAAATACCACAAACTGGATGACGTAAACAGAAATTTATTTTCTTACAGTTTTAGAGGCTGGGAATCTAAGATCAAGGTAACAGTGGGGTTGGTTTCTGATGAGAACTCTCTCCTTGGTTTGTAGATGGCCACCTTTCACTATATCTTTATTTGGCCTTTCCCCTGTGTGCACGCACAGAGAGAGATCTCTGGTGTCTCTTCCTTTTCTTACTGGGTTAAAGTCCCATCCTTATGAACCTTAATTTACCTCCTTAGAAGCCCTATCTCCAAATATGTTCACACTGGGGGTTAGGGCTTCAACATATTGAATTTGGTGGGGGTAAGGGGGCACAATTCAGGCCATAACAGGGCTCATGATAATTTCTTTTATACTTTGGGTTATAATCCAATACTATATTATTTATTTTCTTGTTCAAGGAGCCTTTGGGAGCTCTTTAGGTTGACTCTTGTGTCCCCTTGATGTGTCCCCATCAGTTGGTTTTTTGTTTTTTGGTTTTTGGCTTTTATTTTTGTTTTTTTAAGTAGGCTCCATACCCAGGGTAGAGCCCAATGTGGGGCTTGAACTCACAACCCTGAGAACGAGACCTGAGCTGAAACCAGGAGTTGGATGCTCAACCGACTGGGCCACCCAGATGCCCCCATCAGTTTGTTTTTTGAGCACTCCCATATTTTCTACATTACAAGATGCTTCAACTTAATCTTATGTATTTCCTTCCCTAGCCTTAGAATCAGCCATTTCTCTAAGGGACCCTGTTACTTTTATTGGAGAAAGATGTTAGACACACAAGCTGGTCCCTGGATCTGCTTGTTGCTAATAGGTGTTGCCTCTGGGCTCGCTCAGTGATAGCACTTGTTTTAATGCCCCTTGTGTTGATTTTTCAAAGAGTCTGATGATAGTTTCCTTTCCCAAATCTAGCAAATAGAAATGGAGTAATAGAAAAAGTAAGTTCTTGGGAATCAGAGGGACATTCTGTGATTTATCCTCAGGTTTACTGCTTACCAGACATGTGAGCTCCTGCAAGTTAAATAACCCCATAAAATTTAGGTTTCCTCGGGGCACCTGGGTGGCTCAGTCGTTGAGCGTCTGCCTTCGGCTCGGGTCATGATCCCAGGGTCCTGGGATCGAGTCCCACATCGGGCTCCCTGTTCTGCGGGAAGCCTGCTCCTCCCTCTCCCACTCCCCCTGCTTGTGTTCCTGCTCTCGCTATGTGTCTCTCTGTCAAAAAAATAAATAAAATCTTTAAAAAAAAAAAAATTTAGGTTTCCTCTTTTTCAAAATGGAATATTTTAAAAATATTAAAAGAGATTATATATATATATAAAGGGTAAAGGAAAGCATCAAGCTCATGACCATAAATATTAGTAACCCCTTAGCATATAGGTCACCTATTATCTCTGCAATTGGACCTTTGAGGAAGAGATAAATGTTTTGGTAAATATTCTTTTCTACATGCAAAATCTAATGCAAGAATCAGCTGACTTATTCATCAAAGTTCTGTCCTGTATTTCAAACCAACTATTGGACAACTCTACATGTATATATAAATTTTACTTCAAATTCAAAAAATTTTTAAAAAATTAAAAATAAAAAAAATAAAAGTATTTGAAGCTAAATTCTTTTCCCTAAACTAAGTCTCACATTAGAATTTTACATTTCTAAAAGGAGCACCATTATTCACCCAAATTATCCAGACTCAAACTCTGGTAATGCCAGACTAGATATTTCAGACTAACCCTTTTGCTAAGTACAATTTTTAGAAGTTGACAAAGTATTTTTTCCATAGTTTTAAAGGTATTGGGGCATTCATAAGTCACTAAGGAATTGCTGAGCCAATGTCCATGAGACTTGGTAACCAATATCTGGAGCCATGTTTCCCTAGAAGAATCTTTTATTTTTCTAATGAAATGGAATAAGGCGAGGTTGGGGTGGGAAGGGCTTATTGGGTTAAGGAAACAAAAATTGTAACCCATGGTCTTGGAAGAAGTTTGTTCAATGGTAAATATTCCACACTTAATGTTAAGACCCCAACAGTTTACACTCTAAGGATGAATTGGAAATAGATTGGCCCTTCCAGGAACAGAAGCCCAGATTTGAGTCATCTTGATCTATGAAAATTGATTAAAGTGAGTTAGCCGTATTGTTGCTCATAGAAGCCTGCCAGAAATAAGTGTAAACTCTATCTGGATAAGACAGATTCATTCTAGGCCTTAGGTTACTTGTGTGTCTTCTAATATACAATATCTGGCACTCAATTTTTTAAAAATGTTGCTATGTAAGAGGCACACAAAGAGACAAGATGTGACCAAAACACAAGAGAAACAACAGATAATATAAACAGACCCCTCCCCCACAATTCACACAATAAAGTTAACAGACAAAAACTTAAACCCTGAAAATGTTTAATAAAATAAAAATAAGATTAGTAACTTTGGCAGAGAACTAGAAACTATGACAATAAAATAACCTATAGCAATTCTGTAACTTAAGGATACGCTAACCAAAATGCAGAACTTGATAGACTGATTTAACAGCAGATTAGTCACAATTATAGAGATAATCAGTGAGATGAAAGATAAATCAGAAGAAAAATATTAAGATAAAACATGTAGAAATAAGATGGAAAATGTCAAATAAAATAAGAGGACAGACTATACTATGAGAAGGTTATAAACATACCCTAATTGGCATCTCAAAAAGAGATGACAGTGGAAAAGAAACAATATTTGAAAACAAACAAACTTCTCTAAGTCAATGGCCCCAAACAAGTCATAGGATTCCTTGTTTTCCAGATCTGGGTGAACAGGATTATAACCATATATATTTTATATGGTTAATATATAAATTTATATGGTTAAAATATATATATATATAACCATATATATTTTAAGACAGTAACCCAGAGATTCAAAAAGTTCAAATTTAAAAGTATAGAAGTATACATTTTAAAAAATCACAACTTCACACAACACACTAAAAACAAAACTTTTGACTACCCATTGTCATTGCATTGTACCTCCTTAATTCTGATCTTTATTTTTCACATGTAGACCAATATAACTATGTACCAACTATTCTGTTTCTCCCTTATTTACATAACTTTTAAATTAATATGCCTGAAACATCACTTGTTACCCACCAGGAAAAAAAAAAAAAACCCTCAAGATTTTTTGGTAACCTCTCTACAAACTGCTCTTGCCCAAAGGAGTATTAATTGAGAAGGCTCAACCAAGACAACAAGGCACAGTGGTTGTGAGTATGATCATCTCCAGGATAGGGTCAGGCAAATAGTGAATATCTGATGTCCCTGGTGAAGGGTAGGCACATGTAGATAATGGAGAGGAAAAGATAATGTCATTCCATAACCAATTAGAAGTGTAAGTAATAATAATGACTAACCCTTATATTGCTTTTCATATGGGCTCTCATATAAGTTTATACATTTCAACTCGTTGAGTCCTCATAGGTCTTTGTGATATATTGTTAGTGTCTTCACTTTACAGTTGGGGAAACTGAGGCATAGAAATGGTAAGTAACTTGCCCATAGTGTTATAGGTAAGTAGCAAAACTAGGCTCTGGACCCAGATATCTGGCTCTGGAATTCATGCTCTTAATGCCTACATTATACATGGCCTCAACACATATGAACAGCATTGATTTCCAAAGAGAATCATACCATGATTGAGCTGACAGCAGAAATTTAGGGTTCAAGAGAGAAATGTCCACTATATTTAGGGCTAATCTCTCACCTTGCAAGAATGAGATGCAAATGAGTGAGATCACACAGTGACTAAGGGCTGAACAACAATCCCAACATTATTAGAAAAATAATTACAATTTAGAGCCCTTCCCTCTTTGGGATTACCATTATTTCCCTGATTTGGTACCATACTAAGTAGTGACAAAATTTTTCAGGGATTTTGTAGGAAGTTACTCTAAGATCTACGTTGAACAAGTCCTCCTTGCAAACAGCTGAAAACCGGGCTAAGCCTAATCCATTTGGTTTAGTTTTCTCCTTCTAGTAACTCGATTTGGCGTCTTTCTTCTTCCTTTATGAGGGTATTTTAACTTTCATCTGCTGGCTTTAATTTAACTTGTCATATTTCTGTTTTTTTTGTGCATGTGCCCAGAGGCCTTTGGGAAAAGGACACATTTTTTTAATAAGTCAAAACAATAAAAACCAGAAAGGTCAACTTAAGTCAGTTAGTCACGTTTTAAGCAATCTAAGTAGAAGACAAAAAATCCACTTCCAACCTTCAAGTTGTTCTCTTGAAGACTGCTAAGACTGGAAACAAATTAGGGCATTCTTGAACAGAGGGAATTGAAATGATCAAGGCCATGGGCATGTGTAACTCACTGTCATGAATGAGTAGGAGGCCTTTTTACGTAAGTTACACAGATGACAAAATACATTGGTACCCTAGGAGCTCTAAATGCCCTAACTTGATTCCCTGTACACAGATAAATTCTGCTAAAACTAAACTTCTCTAAGTCAATGGCCCCAAACAAATCATAGGATTCCTTGTTTTCCAGATCTGGGTGAACAGGATTATAACCATATATATATTTTTAAAGTTGTGGCATGAACAGTGTGTTTTATTCTTTGGCTTGTTGCATGTCTGTATTCTTTGAGGAAAAATATCTCATAAAAGCTTCTCCACCTTACCCTCACCCCCATTATTCTCAAAGCACACCTTCTTAGTTTTGCTCCTGGAACTTATCAATTTATCCATTAATTATCATGTTATCAGGTGGCTAGCTTGTCTGCCACCTAACTCCTCACTAGATCATAGGCTCCATGTAGGGAGGAACTTCTATTTCTTTAGCTCACAACTGTGTCTCAAGGGCTGGCAGAGTGCCTAAGACAGAGCCGGTGCTCAGGCTTGCTGAATGGTTAAAGAAAATGAATAAACAAACCACAAAATCAAGTAGGCAAGTGAGGTGGAATCGGACACAGTCCTTACATGGATGACATGGAAATCTGATTTGGATTTTGCAGTAGCTGGGAAAATAAGAAATATTATTTTTATGGGCAAATTCCTTCCTTCCATCCTTCTTGTCTATCTTCTTCTTTTCCTCTCTTTCACCTGATGATTTGCAAAGCCATAACAAGGAGACAAAGACAGTGTTGAATGTAGGAGAGATCAACTCAATATTGGGAAACATTTTAATGAAAAAAAAAAACCATCGAAGTAGTTGTGAGATTAAATTATTTTTCATGAGAAAATTCCATAGGATCACAGACACTAGAGGGCAGTCCTAGGCACCCTGGCAGTGTCTTCCAGAGGCGGAATAAACATAGCAATCTAGCCTGAGGTTTAAAACACACTCATATCATAAAATCTTAAAATAAAAATAAATTAAAACACACTCATATCAACAAATCAGATGCTCCAGCCTTCCCGTCCTCCTGCAATTGGAGGACTTCCTCCATTACTTCCCACCTACAGTCCTTTCAGCCTCCAGGACTGTGAGAAATGCATTTTTGATTTTTATAAGCTACCCATTCTGTGTTATTTCGTTTTGGCAGCCTGAATGGACTAAGACACCTGGTACGTGCACAGGTGGGGAAGAATGCCTGGTTCCTCATTTTAAGTGACCCTCTTTCCCAAAGACTAGCATGGTACTGCCCTGAGCCAGGTTAAGGTTTATCCTTACTGAAATTTAATAATAATAATAATAATAATAATAATAATAATAATAAGCCCCTTGAATATATCCTTACAGCCTTATTTGGCACTGGCAGCATAAGTTTAGGTTTGGCCTCGAACATAAGCTCTGTGGGAACTGGACTCCCCAGGTGCCATAGTCCAAGTTTACAGCTAAGATGTTGTGAGTTCCCTGAGCCCCCCCGGCCCCCAGAAGTTTGCTTCAGTCACTTTGACCAGTAGTTATGTAAAAGGCCCACCTCACCAACCCAGCCGACCTGTGTAGGTTCTTCAGGATTCTGGAGCAAACTGGCCCTAACTGAAACCTGTAAATCATTCAAGATCCGGAGTATACGTTCAGGTGCCCCTGGGGATTTGCCTCTCAGGAAGATTTATCCCCAGATGTCAAGGATTTGAAAGAGCATTATTTTCCTTAGTTACCTTCCCTTTAGAGGAAGACTTGTTTTATTTATTTTTATTTTTTGTTTAAAGCAGAGCTGTTTTTAAAAGCCTCATTCTAAAAAGAGATCAAGTCAGGGTCTGTTTTTGACTAGTGGGAATTTTCCTGCAACTAAACTGTGGGCTGTGTTTGAACATCTGCCAACACGGGGGCCACGGCTGTGCCCTTGTAACTCAAAAGTGGCTAGTAAAATCATGAAGGGAAATCACAAAAGAAAATTACAAACAAAATTATCAAAAAGACAAAAAAAAAAAAAAAAAGATTTTTCTGTAATTAGAGTCACCCTCCAGGTACCAGAATAGAAAATTTGCAGACATAAGCTTGTGTTAGCAGAGACACTTGATGGATTTAAAAGTTTGCCCCAAGTTTAACTGACCGGTTTCTAGTAATCAGTTGTTTCTAATAATGCAAAAAAACTGAGCATAGTTGAGCAAAAGAAAAACCCAAGATCATCTCCTCCATCATTACCTAAAATACAAGATGAAATTGAAAAACTGCCTTTCATTTTTGGTGCATTCATTTTTCAAGCTATTGGAAACTTCAAAAACACACTGTTTTTACATTGGCTTATTTTGTAAATGGTTTAATTAACATAGTGAAAATGTGGTTGTATGAATGAATTAATCATGTCAGGATTCTCCTACCTCTTGATCTGAAGGCAGGATTGCACTTTATCACATAAAGAAATAGATTTAAACATAGTAGGAATAACACTTGGTTATTAAGTCACAAATGTATTTGGTCTTCTGTTAAAAAGTATGCACTAATGGTTAAATGTTACAGCATCTCTATTTTTAAGTATTCAGTACATGGCTGCAACCCAGAGATCATTTTTTCCTGTAGTGCTTTTTACTTATTTATTTTTGGAGAGTTTGGGCCAAATCTGTTCCATCTTTGACCTTTGGGTTCTTTTCTTTTTAGGGAAACAACGATGTATACCTTTCCCAGTATTAAACATACACACAAACTCACATGCATGATAAACAATTCCCAGACTTGCTTTTCTGAGAAATAAATCAGTGCTAGCAGACCTTTAAAATGTCAAACTTCTCATTCAGCATGAGACCTGTCACTGTCCATGTGTTCTTTGACAGCACCCCGGCCTTACTGATTGGCATGGTTCCCATGTGTCAGAAGAGTGAAATGTACAAGACACCTATTCAGACCTATCCTGTCCCTGTAATTATTGCAGGGTTTTTTTTCTTTTCTTTCTTTCTTTCTTTTTTTTTTTTTTATGCCTGGCTTCTTCAGAGATTTACTACTCTCTCAGGCTTCTGGCCTCCCAGGGAGGTCAAAGAGCTTCAAGTTAGTTTGCTTTCCCTCCACTCTTTCAATACCAGGGTACCACCAAACCTTGTTCCAAGACCTCTTGGAGAAGTGCACAGCTGCCTTATGCCACCTCTCAATCACTGCTCACAGGCATGCCCAAAGGGTCAGCCCAGTATAGTTTGCTAATTTTAGAAAGGTGACTTCTCATGATTATCACAACTTTAAAAAATGTTCTTCTAGACCTCATAGCATGAGGAACTGGTTTTGATATCTGACAGTCCTGGGTTCATATTATACCATTTCTTTGCTCTATAAATATGGATATTATTGCATTTCTCCAAACCTTAATGCACTCATCTGTGGCGTGGAAAGGGATGCCATTAAGAATATAAGTTTATTGTGTAAGTTAAGAACTAAGTGTGTATTAGAAAAGAGGAACAGTACATGTACCCATTTGTGTGGCAGTAAGTAGAATTCTCTTTCCTACCTACTCTATTTTGAATACAAGGATAAAGAATACGCTGGAAATATTGCAAAGCAAGGGAGTACAAAAGGGGATACCCTGGTGATGTGCTGCCCTCTACAAATCAAAGCATTTTATACTATATAGTGACTTTTGCCCAGTAAGTCAGTACCGGGGCCAAGCACATGTCTAAGACAATGTTACTACTTTCTACCTAGTTAGGTATTCCTTTCCTACCCAATATTTGCCTGCAATATGAGGAATTTCCAAATTTCAACATGCCAGTGTCAGCAAGCCATCGAGTTGAGGTTATCCCCTCCTCTCAATGTCAGTAACAGCTCTGAATGTGTCCATGTGTATGTTGCATATGAACTATTCATTGAAACTTACTACAGGGAACATCACTTTTATTAACATTGTAACCTGACCAGAGCCCAAGACTCCATGTCCAACACAAATGGACTTTTGGACTACGAAAAAAAGTTTTCTACCATCTACTCTTAAGTCCTTGTCTGGAAAAGGACTATCCAGTTAGGAAATTATCCAGATGTGATGATTTGCCAGGTAATCCAATAGCTTATTGATTTTTTACAATTTTTACGGGGATAAGACAAGCAAAGATAAAGACATAAAATTCAAATCAAGCTACCAAGTGAGGTCTGATGTGAGAGAGAGGAGAAAGTCCAGCTTTTCAGTGGGCTCAGAGTTTTCCTGTGGATAGCCTCCCAAATCTGCCCTGCCAGACTGACCACAGCTGGAAATTTATGCTTCCAGAGCCTCTGGGGCTGCCAGACTCAACTCAGGCTCAACAAGCCCAGCATCTGACTCACCACGGACCTTCCATCCTCTCCTTGCCCATGGCTACTGTTTGTATTCTTCTCTTCTAACTGGATACCTTCACACTCACCTTGGACGCTCCTTCACTTTCATCTGCCATTAATCCTCTGACCTTTTCCCTTCTCATTGCCCCGGTGGCTTTCTCCCTCCCCTACTTTCTGTGAATCAGGTCACCGTCCTCATCACCCAGTGCATCTGGGCGATAGCTCCTTGGCTTTCCCTTGCTTCTAACAACTGCTACCCGCCCCCTCCCCCCACCTCCTTGCCAGCAAATGTTTTGAATCCCTGTGGGCGTGTCATGCCTCCACTCTAGAACTGGCTCTCTCAGCCTCAGTAAATGTTCTTGTTACTAAGATCCTCTGTCTCCGGAGATCTGTCCCTATTTCCTGCCACTCCCTGACCCACTCTTTTATTCTATCCCTTATACAACCCTTTCCTCCCAGCCTGGTGTCAGTGATACTTTTCCCCTCAACTTTTCTGCCCATAATGCCTAAATCCAAGCCTCTTATTCCAATTCCAGGCCAAGTCTACATCTGCCACCAACTTGCCTTAAAATACTTTGGAAACTGCTTACCTTCCCTGTCTCTACACTCCCTCGCTATTTAGCTCCATCCCCTGCACCTCCTCCCCAGGTTAACCCTTACTTAATCGCTCTGTTCGCCCATTAGCCCTGTTTCCCCATAAGAGCGTGTGATGGCATCTATACCATTCTTCTTCATCCTACTCATTCTTCAGTCCCTCCTCCAAGCAGAGGACATAAAAGAGAGCAATAGTGCCCCTGAATTGGAACTGAGGTTTGGACTCCTGTAGATTCCAACCTACAGCTTCTACCCCCGCTGAGGGTAAATCATTAATTCGAACGTTTCTAACTTTGTTACTCTTCATCACAGTTACACAGGGCCACGGAAGATTTAGTATCAAGGCATTCACATGGCCTACGTGCCTTTGAGAAAGCGCTAAATAAAGGGTTTTTTTTTTTTTTTTTTTTAACCAGTTACCCTGCAGGGGGCCCGGGTGGGGGTGGAAAAGTGTATCGTTGGATTTAAGAGCTCAGCCGCAGACGAACACACGGATGGACCCTGAGGGGTCATCAGGCTGCAGAGGTGATGCAAGGAGCCCAGCTTTATCTCGCCTCGTGGTGGGGTACGCTCTCACATTCTTCCATTGAGGAGAAATTACAGCATACTCTCGTCCCATGCGGGGGGCATAGCTCCCAAAAGCAATGGCCTGAATTGGCATGTGCGAGATTCAGATCGTCCCTGAGACACGACTGCAGTGGCTAGGCGGGCGGCCGAAGCAGGCTCTTGGCGCCGGCCTCCAGCAGGGGCGCGGGCGGCCCGGAGTCTCCGGGGCTCCCTCCCGCAGCCCGCGGACCCGCCGCTAGGAGGCGCCGTGAGAGCGCCGGGCCCCCTCCCGCTGCCAGAGGAGGGCTGGCAACCCCTCCGCCAGCCCCTGAGCCGGCCGGGGAGCAAGCGGGGAGCAGACCTCAGAGGACGCGCGGAGGAGAGCCGGGGGCTGTCACCGCCGACGCGACGCGCGCACCGACCCAGGACGCGGGCACCTGCGGACCGCCACCCGCCGCCCCCGCGAAGGAGCCGGGCCGGTGTCTTGGGCACCCGCTCCCCGGTGAGCACCCGCCGGGGCGGAGGGCGATGTCTGCCGGGGCCCGCCGCGGTCCCCGGGGCAGCCGGGCGCAGCCGCTCGCGCCCCTCTGGTGCTTCTCGGCCGCGCTGGGCGTGCTGTGGACCCCCGGCTCGCAGGCGTTCAACTTGGACGTGGACAAGCTCACGGTGTACAGCGGCCCCGAGGGCAGCTACTTCGGCTACGCGGTGGACTTCCATATACCTGCCGCTCGCACGTAAGTCGCCCAGCGCAGGGAGTTCGCGCGCGGGGGCGAACCCGGCCACAGGCTGGGTCCCTGCCCGTCTGCCGGGGGACCCGCGCCTGTCCCCGCAGCTCGATGGAAGGAGATTCCTGAGATTCCATCCCGCTGCGCACTTGGGGTCCCGTCCGGCTCCCCCGCCTCTTGTCCCCCTTCCATGCTAGATGTGCCTTGGGAACTTTGAAGTAGATACATGCCACTTGCATAGAAAACGCAAGTCCTGGGGAGCTCCCAGGACGCGAGCAAAGACTCGAGCACCATACAAAGGGGAGACCGGGACCGAACAGACTCAGGCCGGTTAAAACAACGGACCACAACACGGTCTGTTTATGCATAGTCTGTAACAATTAAGTGTCTGGGCGCAAGTGCTGTCGGCTACAAGCAGCTGGGCTCTGTCCTTTGCTACTTCTTTCCCCTTTTCTCTCATCTCACTGTATACATAGCTCCACCTAGAGAAGAGTTGGGACGATTTGCACCCTCTTCAAAACCAGGTTTCAGACGCCCGTAGGTTTCCAACAGGAAATCAAGTTTGACAGTCGGTCTCCATCATAAATACGTTTCTGCCCCCGACCCCCACCCTAGTCTCAGTGAGCACGCCGCTACGGGAGACTGCATCGCATGTGCACACTTTTATGATTCCCAGGGAGTGATTTTCTCCAATCCTTTTGCAGAGCGAGTGTCTTGGTGGGGGCGCCCAAAGCCAACACCAGCCAGCCAGACATCGTGGAAGGGGGAGCCGTCTATTACTGTCCTTGGCCCGCCGAGGGGTCTGCGCAGTGCAAGCAGATACCGTTTGACAACACCAGTAAGTGATATCTGTCCTTCTCAACGGTGGGTCCTGGTTTCAAGGAACCAGAGCCATCCTGGAGTTAATGCCCCCTTTTGCTTGTACTCGGCCTGTCTGATGAGTCTGTGTTGTGGGCTGTTCAGGTTCCTAGAGAAATCAGCTTAAGCCTGATTGAAGGCGAGGAAAATGTCGCGTGAACCCCAGAGAGGGAACCTTGGTATTTTGACCTTGAGTATTTGGGTGCGTCCTAGTACCTTCTGTTTCCTTACTGTCCCAAGATGAGCGTTTTCAGGGTGAGTGGATGCTTTGAAGAAATGCAAATGTTCCACCCTAACCTTGATTATGGAGAGTTTGGTTGTTTCCCAAGGACAAATCCAGGAAAAGACCGATCCTTAGCATTTCCAGTGCCCAAACTCCGGAGGCAAGACTCAGCTGCTATAAGACCCAGACATCACTCCATGTTGCTGTTTAATTCTTTACAGAAAGAAAGAATTTTCTTTCAAAATATTGGACATTGGAGGCAAACTAGTACAGGCAGAGTGTGGATGGATTACATTCATTTCCAAAATCCCTAGACAGATGTTTCTTATTTAATTAAAGGGAAAATACATTTTAACCAATTCAGGCTGGTTAGGTTTCCTCTCGTGTTTTCTCTTTGGGTCCTGAGAAAATAATTTTACCGTAACGCTTTCTAAAACATTAACACTGAATGTTTTAATTTGTACCTTTAAAACTTTATGAATTCAAAAGGTATACATTATCAGGAACCAAATATCTCTTTTCAGAAAAATGTGAACTCAAATAATGTTTTTTGATGATCAGTCATTTAAGATACCTTTTGCACCACACAACTATTTTTATGACATCATTCTTCATCATTGTTACATTAGTGTGCATTTAGAATGTATGTAGAAAATCCATTTTCACAGCACTTTGGTGAAAGTGGATGGGTTGTATTTACCTGTTACTTTATCCGATTTGCAACTTTCTATCTTAAAAAATAAGATAATTTTGATTCTATCAATATGAAAACCATTTCAAAGGGAAAAAAAATCCTATGCAAGGCTTACCTTGAATTATAACCAAATTAGGAAAATACTTCATAAAAGCATTTTCAAATTATGTTTTTCATATGTGTCTGGATATAGTCACCATAGCTCCTCTACCATTTTATTAAGTAACTCAGTTACTTCGTACCAATTTTCATAAGCTTTTACTTTTAAATGTATTAGAAATTAGAAAAATTAAGCCACTGATGTTAACTTGTAAAATATATCTTTTAACTAGTTGTTTAATTGGGATTTTAAATGTTTCTGCTTACTGACCTACCTCCGTTTGAGAATAAATTTTCTAAATCAGGATTAAGCATAAAATTAATGGCTTTTTAAATAATCCATATCAACACCATTTGTATTTGTATTTTTAAAAGACTCTAAAACCTAAGCCTTGATAAATAAAGACATAAATCAATAGTATTATTTGAATTTAAGTTAAGGGAAATAAGTATTTACATTTTTAAATCTTGTATTTTTACCAAGAAGCAATCTATAGTCATGGACATAAATTTTGTAACCTGCTAGAACATTCCTATAACATACCAAATCAGGATCTGGTTAGTATATTTTTCCTTTGATAAAAGAAGAACCGATGTCTGCCCAGATAAGTCATATCTGAATACCTTTCTAAGTACTAATCCCAGTAGATGTCATCGTTCAACAGATGAAAATCAGAGAATACAGACATCAATATGAATTTTTAAAAACTGAACACTCCCAACCAAAAAATTTCCAATGTTAAATTACAATAGGTAAGTTTTCCAAAAGTTCCTTCTAGAGCAACTGTTTGGAGATCTGAATTCACTTTCCCATGGAGAACTAATGCTGCAAGATTGTGCTTTGGTTTCCAGAACAGCCCACAGGAATGCACTTAACCCTTATTGTAGGGGAGTTATATTTGTAGTGAAACAGTAGGGGACAAACCAGCACAGTGTTAGCAATTAAATAAATAGAAAAATAATAAGAATGTCGAGAAAAGATCAGTGTTACTTGGAGAAAGAGCCAGGGGTGAATGGCATCCCTTCTGTGCAAGTTCTGAGGAAGACATCTGGATCTCTCAAAGGGCTCTAGAGAATAATGCTGTTGGTTCTACACTATATCTTATTTGACTTCTAAATGAATGGAGGTTTTTTGGATTTTTTTTGTGTTTTTTTGTTGTTGTTGTTTTATAGACAGATGCCCTCTTCCTACTATTATACTTAGCAACCATAACTGTAGTGATTTGAGGATTCATAAATGGAACAAAATAAGGGGAAGAAATGGGGAGGGAGATTGATGTTTCTGAAATAATTGAGCAAAAAATGAAGATAAAAAAGAAGCAAGGCAGAGGAAGTCACACGTTTGTGAGAAATGAATGGTCCATGGTGGAATGAACAAAGCAGTGAGCTGGGAAAGCTTGGGGGAGTCTCACTGAGAAGTCTTTGAGAAAAGAAAGTTCCCCATGTTAGCCATCAGGGGGTACTATGGGCCCAGGAACCTTGGTTGCTGTTGGGAATGGCCTGGGAATGGTGGGGCAAAAGGAATCTGAGGACCCTGGGGGCTCCTCGTTGGCTACTGAGTGGGTGCTAGCACGCGACACATCATTTCTACCGCTTTCTTTATCCAGGCGCCCCAAACAATGGGGCTCTTTGCAGTTGGAGTCCCTGTTCTTTGGGCACAGTGTGATCTTGGAACCAAAGATGAAAGGCAGAAACACAGGTGTTGCTGACTCCGGGTCTGGCAGTCGATGTTACCACATGCTTGACCTTTATTGATCACCTACTATGTACCAGCCATTTATACAACTTATTTATAACCCATAAAACACATTTTATGAATAAGGAAACTGACATCAAAGGTGTTAAAAAAGTTACGTGCAAGACCACACCATGGTAAGCAGTAAACACAGGGTTGGAAAAAAGGTCTGCCTGGAACAGAGGCTGCCTCTTCACCTTGCCTTCCTTCCAGGACTGGGAGAAGTCGGTTCCTAATGGGGAGCAAATTCAGGGTTGGATCCTATGGAGCTGACGCCCTGCTTACCCTGCCTTCCCCACCTCCTTCCCCTCAACCCCCAATTACCTTCACAAATTCCAATGAAAATGATCTTCCAGAGAAGATCTAGAAGGGAAAAGCAGTTGGGGTCGAGGGTTGTGGAGAGCAGAGGTCATAGAAGGAGGGCTTTGTCTTGATGGGGATGATAGGTTGTCCACGCCGCTGGTTTGCCACAGCTCCTCACAGCGTGCTCAGTGTCCCCAGTCAACGGCCTCCTGTCTTAATCTCTGCCCGTTGGCAGCCATGTACAGTTTTCCCAAAAGAAGAAAATTTCTCTGCTTGACAAAGTAGTGGCTTTGAGTGTTGAGCGCCCACAAACTGATGTTCACATAATAGAGCACCATGTCTCGGGCATAAATATGTATCATACTGCAAATATTCCTCTAAAAAGATAGTCGTGACTTCCCTGTCTTTTCTCCATCTGGCTTTACAGTAAATTTGACCTTTTAATGACATTGTTTCAACTTGTTCAAGCCGCCTGGGGTGTCTACAATTTAGTGTTCACGGTGGTAACCTAACAAACCTAACCTAGGCATTGAAGGAGACTGGCCTATAATTTAGTCCCCGAATCTGGTTGTGATCTTGAACTTCAGTTGTAAGGTCAACTGCCTTTTTTCTTTTCTAAACTTCCCTTTTGTTCGATTTTTTTTCATTAAATGATCATTTATTTTATTTTTACCTTATCGCATAACCTGGATCTTAAAAATTACTTCTCATCACGAATGAAAAACCAGGAAGCCAGAAATAGCCTAACACTTCAAATGCATGAATACTATTAAAATCTGTGGTCCTTTCAAGTATGGAGGAGGGAAACCTGAGGGAAGCATATGGTGGTGGGGGAGGTGCCAAGTGCAAAGAGTAGATAATTTTCCTACTCTGTACAAAATCAAGTGCTTGCAAAAAAGCACTTCTCTCATCTCCCGTCTATCTTTCCCTCTTACTTCACTAGAATAAAATCCCCCCTTCACCAAATTGATTTCTTTCACTTTAGCCTCAGGAACTGTCTAGACTGTGCCCCGTGTCTTAAACAATTTAAAACATCACATCTGCCAAATTCATGCCTCTCCTTTCTAAATCTACTCCAAGGTTCATTTCATCTTTTTCCTACATTTTCCAAACCCATGTGTGGAGTAAATAAAACTGCTAGATTAGAGCCCCCCTGCTAAAAGGGGGAGGGAAGAAACAGAATGAATAGAGCCTCATCTTTGGAATGATGAAGGGCAAACTCATGGCAAAGGCATAGTGTACAAATATCTGATTATTTTAAATACACAAATGAAACATTTTGAGGAGAAAGATAATGGCATGTGCTAATTAATGATGATAATCATCATAACACGAAAAGTAATGGAGGCAAGACAGCTGGGAACACTGGCAATTAGGGACCCACATGAAGAATGAACAGGAAGAGGTGGGTGGTGGCATTGAGATTTGGAAGTCATCTGAGAAAAAGTACTAGAATTTGCCTGGCTTTAATTTAGTACCTTTGTGTTTAAAACAACAACAACAACAACAACAACAAAATGAAACCCTAAAATGGAAAACAGTTTGGTTAAGATATTTCAAAGCTCTGTAATGGTAAGATTTTTGTTAGAATTGTGTTTTAGCTTGGGGACCGGAAGCCTTTGGGTGAGGGGGTCTGTTTTATTTTGTGTTAAGTGAGCCCACAATAAGAAGCAGCTTAAAGCATCTGGCACTGTGACTGGTACAAGGTTGCTTTTTGATAATATTGGATGTGCCCTTTTTCTCATGTGAGGGTTGGGAAACATATTGGTCGCATAAGTCTTGCTTTTTCCAACTTCCTCAGAAAGAAATCAGGTTTTGTTCAGGAACAAAGAGAAGAAAAATGTAGGTCAGAGCTATCAAGTAAATGACAGAGGAAATAACACAAAAGTGACAGAACTCGTGGACAGCAGAAATCTGGGCTTTGGGAAGCTCGGTTGAAAGTGGAAAAGAGGGGGAGGCAACTCAAATAGAACCTGCTCCATGAAGAATTCATAATGCAATAATTAGTATAAGTGCTGCTAATCAGAAACATATAGAGATACATATATATTCACTGCTGACCCCACTGAATCATTGAGGGTGGTTTAGCTGGATGGTCCACTCTTTCTGGGAGCAACTCATGACGGCCACCACACCTGACACACTGCCCAGACAGATGCAGCCAACATCCCTAAGCTTCTCCCAAACGGCTCGGACTTCCATGTGACAGAATGCAACCAAGTCCTGATACGAGAAGGGAGGAGGCTGTGGTCCCTACAGCACATAGCAGCCAAGGAAGCAATTAGAAAAAGGAAGTCCTTGAAACTCTAACTGGAAATGGGAAACAGATCTGCTCTATGGCCAGTTGAGTAGTATGAGCATCAGGCGCCTGTTGCCTAATCTGCAAAATTCTTTCAAGAAACTAGAGGTCTGTGAGATGGAACAGGCTTCCAAGCTCTTGGCAGGAAGAGCTGGTGCAGTGGCTGCAGCATTCTGGAAGAAAGGTAGGAAATTGTCTTAAAATTATTCTGAAAGCAGAAAAAAGCACTTGGATGTAGAAGGTGACCAGTTGAGATGTGTGCATTCAAACTTTACCTGTTGTGTATAAAGAGCCCTGTATCTGTGCACGGTGTTGATGAAGAGTATTGCCAATCTTATCAAAAAAGTTCAGAGCAGGGCGCCTGGGTGGCTCAGTTGGTTAAGCGACTGCCTTCGGCTCAGGTCATGATCCTGGAGTCCCGGGATCAAGTCCCACATCGGGCTCCCTGCTCAGCAGGGGGTCTGCTTCTCCCTCTGCCCTCTTCCCTCTCGTGCTCTCTGTCTCTCATTCTCTGTCTCTCAAATAAATAAATAAAAAAATCTTAAAAAAAAAAAAAGTTCAGAGCAGGTGCACCCTGACTGACACCATCCAGATACACAAACAGATTTTTGAGGAAGATAGATAAACCAATTATTGATCCTACTAAAAGCACTCACCTAGAAAATAATATTTAATTTTCAAAGTTCAGTTTAAGTATATCCTTACAAAAACATATTTAATGCATCAAGCAAGGTGCACCTATGTAATGAAACCCTGAAATAGATTAAAAATAGTTTTAATTCTATTATGGATATTTAAGGTACATAAGCAATCACAATTCACCAATAGGTGATTTATACTTAAAATAATCTACCTAATACACCAGTATTATTCTACTGGACTTTAGCCAGGCAGCTCCCACACCAGTTCGGAAGAAATAAAGTTAAATCTCAGTCCCGCAGAAAGATCAGTTGCTGGATCTCTGATATTTTGTATATGGCCCCCAAGATCTGCAAAATTTTCTAGATCCACAAACATTGGTAAAAGTGACCATTTACCATTTTAATTGTTTTTGGTAGAAATAAGGCATGGATTGCAAATAAATCTTTATAAAAATGCCAGGCATTAGGGGTGGGAAGGAGGTGTTGACTCCAAAGGGGCAGAACAAGGGAGTTTGAGGAGCAGGGGGTAAGCCCACGGATGGAACTTTCTGTGTCTTGATTGTGCTGGTGGACACATGGCTGTGTGTATTTGTCAAAACCCACAGAACTATGTATTACCAAAAGTGAATCTTACTGATTGTAAGTGAAAAAAAAATGAGAAAGAAAATTTTTATGAAGAATGCTAGAGAGTTGTCTATTCGATGTGGGGATTCAATTTGGTTTTGTGGCCATTTGCTATGAGCATGTGGTCTTTAAGCTCCCGGACTATGGAAAGGTCTGATGTAACAATAACTGGCAGCATAAGGAGACACATATTACCCTTGAAGAGCTTAGGCTGCTGCCTCTAAATAAGGGGGAACAATCAGTCAGATCATCATGTAGGACCTTCTTTATCATTCTTTAAAGGATTATATGTTCAGAGTATGGCAAGAGAACTGTGAATGAAAACATGATGAATAAGAGTAAACCTTTGCAATGAAGCATCATACTTGTGTAATATTATCCTTACTGAAATTCAGACGTGGGACCCCTCATTGGTAGTCATTAAACTAAGGAGACCTCATTTCAAACACGTATTGTAGTTATCGCAACCAGCGTAACTACCCTCAGCGTATGTACATATTAACATTTGTTCAGTTTTATTCTTTACCTCTGATACCTGACATATGGACACAGGTTTGTATATGATATTGCAAAAGCCTCTGCATGCATCTGCCCTGGTTTCCAGGAAGTGTAGAGATTAAGAGGCACACACCATTACTACAGAAATAGGTTTATGCAGGGACGGTACACAGCCCACCTTATGCACAGCATCTCCCCACAGGTGTAGGGGATGAAGCCAACTCCCCCTACTCAGGCTATGGCTCCATTTCACATGTGTCTCGGTTGTCATCCACTATGACTTGCCCAGATGTCTCCAGCTTCCCCCATCGCTCACGCAACTTATGTCTTTAGCATAATACGTCACAGCACTGGGTATCTCTCAAATGTATATTACACATACACACATGGCTCTGCTCTCCCTGGGCCCACGTCCTCAAACATCCAGAACGTCTTCTCTCCCAGTCATGATTTTCTGGTACTTCTGGCTTCTTTCTTCCTGCCGTTCCCAAAGGAAAATACATTTTAGACATTAATTCTGAAGCTGTAGCCAATCCTTTTTTAGAAGAAAGGAGGCATAAACACTAAAAAAGTAATGTTTTCAAATATCCTCAATATGGGTAGTCAAGCAAAGTATGGCCTAATCACTATGGGAAATGGTTTTGTTTAATGTTAAGTGAAGAACATAAAATTCAAAATTGTATCTAACCTGTCGAAGAGTACAAGAAGGGATATAGGATGAGAGGCTGTCTTTGGGACATGTGATTAAAATTGGATTTTTTCTTCTTCTTTCTATTTTTTAAGATTTTATTTATTTATTTGACAGAGAGAGAGACAGCGAGAGAGGGAACACAAGCAGGGGGAGTAGAAGAGGGAGAAGAAGGCTCCCCGCTCTAAGGGGAGCCTGATGCGGGGCTCGATCCCAGGACCCTGAGATCATGACCCGAGCCAAAGGCAGACGCTTAACGACTGAGCCACCCAGGCGCCCCTCTTCTTCTTTTTTTAAATGCATTTTTTTAACCTCATTTTCAAAACCACGAACAGGTATTTATTTATGATCAGGAAAAATATTGGTAAAAATAAACATGCAAAAATTTCTAAATGAAGTTATCGAGTTCACTGAAGGGTTGTGAAGATTATGTATAGATGGTGGAGTAGTTTAAAAATGCACTATTTTTGTATGGGTACTTATGTTTCCAAATATTGAAGACCAAGGATGTTTTCAGTAACAATTATATGTGTAAAAAGAAGAAGATACAGAAGTATTGCCTGTTTTCATTTTCAACTGTCCCTGAATCAATAGGAATATAGACTTGATGGTCTGCCATAACAGTTTCTAGAGCCTTTTACAAGAAAGGGCTGCTTGTGGGGGCAAACCACTGTACAGATCCTACCAATTCAAATGCTAATTTCATCTGGAAACACCCTCACAAACAGCTCCAGAAATAACGTTCAGTCAAGTATCTTGAGCCAGTCAAGTTGACACATAAAATTAACCGCTGCACACCTCTGTAAGACTCATAATGCATGTTCTCCTAGGAATGGCCCTGAGAATTCATGAACTAAGGAAACCCACTGGGTTTGTAAGAGAGAACATTTATTGGTAGTCACTATTTATCTTCACATTTCTTAGGCCAAAACATACCCAGGTATTACTGTGGTAACAAAGGAGTCCAAATCTCTGGTTTCAAATAACTCGGGTGTATTGCTTGCTCACATTGTATGTTTAATATGAGTTGGTAAGGAGACTCTGTTTATTCAAGTCACCCAAGGACGCAGGCCAATGGAGGTTCCTTATTGCTGTGTGCTTTCAAGATCACCTCAACTGTAAAGGCAGGTAGAAAATTGCACATTGTCTGTGAAAGCATCTGCCTAGGATTGACATTTACCAGTTTTCCTCACATTTGGTAGGCCAAAGCAGGCCATGCCAACTTATTTCACACTTCTTCTTTTATCCACACTTAACAAAATTGTATCTACAACCTTTAAAAGAATACCAGAGAGGAAATGCAATAAAAGTGGTTGTCTTTGAAAAATGTGATTAAAACTCGTTTTTCTTCTATCCCTACTGGACATATTTTGTAGGACATATTTTGGGGACACTGAAATGGTTCTTTGGGACTACAGTCCCAACCCTCATACATTATGGTAGAGAGCAGATACATGGCAAGGAAACGAAGGTGTTTCTGTCAGCAGACACAAAGATATGAACAAAACTTTATACCAAAAATCAGTCCTTAACCTGATCCACCTGGACTCCATTCTCTACCACAAATATTGTCTGGCGAGACTGAATGTCCTTCATCCTTTCAATCAGGCTCCTTGGGGGACATGCTATTCAATCACAATGTCTTTTCCCCCTCAAAGCGCCTTTCAGTAAATTTTAACCTTACTTATGAAAACATTATCTTAAGACAACAATGGAGTTGAAAGTAAAGCTTCTTGTTAGCAAACAATAAAATCAAATTTCAGTGACTAGAAGAGTGTTAATAATTTCTACAAGCAGATACTGTTCTAAACAGTTCTGAACAGAGCCCAAGGCCTTACCTAACTCTTACGGGTTTACAGTGCATAGCCAGTGACAAACTGAGAAAAAGGAAGGTAAGGCCAAGGGAACAATGAGTGGTGTGTGTGTGTACTCATGTATTTATTTTAGATTGGGTGGGTATTATTTTCCTGGTGCTGCTGTAACAAATTACCACACATTTAGCGACTTTAAACAACACAAACTGATTGTCTTACAGTTTTGGAGGCCAAATTGAAAATAGGTCTGACTGAACTAAAATCAAGGTTTTGGCAGTTGTAGTCCTGCTGGAGGCTCTAAGGGAAGAACCTATTCCCTTGATTTTTCCAGTTTCCAGAGATTTGCCCACATTCCTTGGTTCATGGCCCTCCTGCATTTTCAAAACCAGCAATGTCAAGCTGAGTCATTCTCCCACTGCCATGTCTCTTGCCCGCCTTTCCTGCCTCCATCTTCCACTCCAAAGGATCCTTGTTATGGGTGCCTGGGTGGCTCAGTTGGTTAAGTGTCTGCCTTCAGCTCAGGTCATGATCCCAGGGTCCTGGCATTGAGTCCCACATCAGGCTCCCTGCTCAGCAGGAAGCCTGCTTCTCCCTCTGCCCCTCCCCCTGCTTGTTCTCTCTCTCAAAGATAAATAATAAAATCTTTTAAAAAAAAAAGAATCCTTGTTATGACAATGGTCCCACCTGGATAATCTCTTTATCTTAAGGTCAGCTGATTAGCAAACTTAATTCCCCTTTGCCATGCCACCTAAAATATTCACAGATTTGGGAGTGGTTAAGATGTAAAATCTGGGGGGACTCTTATTTTGCTTACTACATGTGGTTAGTTTTATTGAGGAGGTGGTCTATCTGAGCAAATATCTAAATTAAATGAGGGAGGGAATGAAGCAGTATTGAGGGTTGGGTAGTGTTCCAGCTTGCAGTGAAGTCATTGTTGAAATCTGGAGATGAGGGTGTCCTTGGGAGATGGAGGCCACTGGACTGGACTGAAGTAAGTCAGGGAAAGAGTGACAGAAAATGAGGCCAGAGAGCCAAGTATATAGGCAAGTACCTTAAAGGCCAGGGTCAAGGCTTTGGATTTTATTCAAGGAATGATGGGCAGCCACTGGTGGTTTTGAGTAGACAGGCAAGATAATTTGATTCATATTTTTCCAAGGATCAGTTTAACAGACTGTAGACAAGCAAGGAAACTAGATGGAAGACTATCCCCATTGTTGACTGACAGAGAAGTATGGTTAGGGTTGGGCGATAGCAGTTAGGGTTGAAAAATGGTTAGATCTGGGTTCCTTTGAAATGGTAGAATTTCATTAAGGTAGAATTTCAGGTGGTAGAATTTCATTATGGATCAGGTGAAAGGTGTGGAAGAAAGAGAGAATTTTGAGCTGAGTAATGGAGGAATGGGACAGAGACAGGGAAAAATAGAAAAGGAGCAAGTCTTGGAAAAAAAATACTAGGAGTCCAATCCAGACAGGTGAAATTTGAGCTTCTTATTAGACATCCAGGTGAGGTCACATGGGAAGGTGGATCAGTAAAGTTGGAGCTCAAGCAAGAGGCTTGGAGACTGAGACTTGGAAGTCATGAGTATGTGGATGATATTCAGAACCACACCTTGGGGATTGAGTATAGTGGGAGAAGGGGGAAGCAAAACACAGCCAAGAGAAGAGAGAAGAGAATGAGAAGAGAGAGATCACGGTTGAGATTGTGTCCTGGGGCATCCCAACATTTGGAGAAATATTGGAGAATTGAGGAGGATGTGTAACAAGCACTGGGAAGGAGGGCCATTGAGGTGGAAGAAGTCATGAAGCCAGTGAAGCAGGTCTTGTGAGGTGGAGTGAAGTGAGGATGGAAATGGGAACATTTGCTTTGGCAACGGGAAGTTATTGCTGATAAAAGTGGTTGCGGTGGAGTTTTCGAGAGAGAAAATGAGAGGGCCAAAGGGGACAGCATGAAATAAGAAGTGAAGTTATCAGCTGAGCATGAGAAGGTAGCATGAGAAGGTTGGGAGATTGAGGAAGTGTGAAGAGTAGTCCCAGGGTGGAATGAACTGAGTAGTGAAGTCACAGGAGTGATTAGCAGGCAGTGCGCAGGGACCGTGCAAATTTATAAATCTGAATTTATTTGTGAAAGGAATAAATTTTTGCCTCTGCCCACCTTACGGTGTGGTTCTACTCATCTGGGATAGGATTTAAGATCTCCCAGAGAACAATTCCATCCTGAGTGTTAATCTTCCATGAGGATATGCTGCAGACACAGAAGATTTGAATTCTGAAAAGCTGATCTTATGTGCCATTGGAAATGCTGATTCTTTTTTTTTTTTTTTAACCACAAAATGAACCATTTTGTTAAATGAATGGTTGGGATCCTTTTTACTACATCTTCCGGCAACAGAGATGAGATCCCAAGGAAAATGCAAGCATATGACGGGAGTTAGTGTAAATACATTTGCAAGCGTTATTGGGAGGCAAGTTTATACAGCCTTCATCCTGAAACCCAATCATATCCTGTATTTAAAAGCATTGCTTTGAGGTCATATTGAAGAGATTTATGTCATTTAATCTGCTTCCTGAGATTCCCTTGCTGAGAGGTTTTCATTACTTCTTGAAGCAAATAAATTGTTGGGCACTAAACAGAAGCATGCTGTGCGCCTGCTAATCTGACATAGAAGCTATATTGAGACTTGTCATTTCCCCAGCTGTATCTATGGCCAAGACATTGGAGACCAGGTGTGAGAAAATCTAGAGCTGAGAGAAAGTCTGAGGAATTCAAGGAGCTCAAAGAAAATCTCTGTGCTTGGAAACGAAGAGATGAACTGGTGAGGTAAGGGTGGTATGAGAACTCTGGCTTCAGGATAGAGAATGAATTTGTAAGTGGCAAACCTGGGGGAAGGGAGACCAGTCAGGAGGCTGTTGCAGAAACTGAGGCTAAAGAAATGGTGGTCACAACTAGAGGAGGGGCAACAGGTATGGAAAAAATGGACGGATTTGAGAGGGCTTCAGAAGAAAGAATCAACAGGAACTGACTAGCAAATGGAATTTGAGAGTGCAGCATTGCTGATTGCCAAGGATGCATGCCGAGCCCCTGGCTTGGTTCATGGGGCCACCATTTTACTAGCTATAGAAAGCGAACAAGAACCGACATACTCTCTGACCATGTGATACTCAAGTCCAATGGACAAGAGCATCAGTGTCAGGCAGCTGTAGTCTGAGACAAGTACTGTACAAGCAGAGAGTGAAGAAGGTTTTAGGTGTGCAGAAGAAGGGCTCCTGTCTCTGTCTGGAGGGGGGCTTAGTGTGTATCAGGGACAGCTGTTCAGAGAGGGCATCATTAAAGGTCAGAGCTGAAGCTTGATGTGTATGTGTATGTGTATGTGTGTGTGCATGGGTGTGCCTATGTGAGCTGTGTGTCTGTCCCAGGCGCAGGTGAATTGAAAGAGAAAACTGTTCTAGTCAGCGCAGATGAGTGGGGTGGGTTGGAGCAGATGAGGTCAAAGGTGATGTCTCTATACAATTCAGGTGTATTCAGCTCTGCTTTTCAGACTTTCATGTCATAGTAGGGAAGTTTTGTTTTGTTTTACTTCATGTTTTTAATCTGATCTGCCAGAGGTGGCTTACCATTTCCCTTTGGAGAGATGAGTCTTTCATTTATTAATATTTGCTCCCCTAGCTGCATCATATAAATTAACAGAACATCTACCCAAAAAATCACTTGCAGTGTACCAACAAAAGTCCATTTGTATTTCCAGAACAAACCTTATGTACGACCTGAGTTAACTGGCATATGAAAAACATTTCAAATGATATTATATGATATAGAAAACTCATTTGTATTATTACTAAACAAATGTCTGAAGAACACTGGCTAGGCACTATTGGTTGTTAAAAAATCAAGTTGGGAATATGATCTTTATTCTTGGTAAGACAATATAGATTTGGAAATAATTGTAGCAGAAAATTTATATTCTCATCCAGATCAGGAAAACTACATAGTATGTATGGAAACAAACATTTAAATAGTGATATGAAAATAATAATTTGAAATAAAGCTTTCATGATTTCCAGAAAAGAAATGTCTTAGACTGGAGGAATGAGCTAAAAGCCTCTTAAACTCTGAAGGGTTGGATGGGCTTACCAAACTTAACAGCTACTATATTCAGGGAGTAGGATTCCAATGACTTTCCACTTAGTGCCTTATATAATTCTTCATGCAAGTTTCTTTACTTTGTAGTGTTTGAATTTTTAAAAACAAAAATATGAAAGAATTTTGATTTGAAAAGAGTTTTTGGCCCTACATTTTAAAACAGTTTTTTTTTTTTATGACAGATATATTTTATTTAATAGCTTGGTTTACTTCATTCCACTATTTAGATGCAATGTGTGATGTTCATTTGTATTCATTCAGTTATTTTATTTATTTGTTTGCTCATTTATTTATATTTGATAAATTTAACATGTTAAAATTTATAAACTTAAAGCATGTTACTTTTATACATTTATATATTGTAATATGATTGCCACTGAAACAATACTTATCACATTACATCATTATAGTGCAGTAGTATTAACTAGATTCATTACACTGTGCATTAGATCTCTATGGCTTATTTAATACTCATTACAAGTTTGTGCTGTTAAACCCTATCATTCTTGTCTCCCTCCCCCAACCCCCTAGTAACCACCATTCTACTCTCCGCTAAAAAGCAGGGTTTTAAGGAAGTGATTTGGATTAGTTGGCAAACAAGGAAGAATGGAATTTTGCAAGAAAAATGTCATATATGAGGTCTAGGAATGGGACTCAATAGGGAACAGAGAGGAACTTATCTGAATGGAAAGAAATGCTGTCCCTGGACATCAGGTGTGGGGCCCCAGACCTATGTTGTGGAGGGCAAGGCATTTCGATTTGATCTACTAGATGAAGACAGGAAAACTATTTTTGTGTGTCTGTGTGTGCATGAGTGCATGCATACACACACACATATTTGCATATGTAGATGATATGTTTATAAAATTCATTTACTCAGAATAACACATTTCTGTCCATCAACAGATGAATTGATAAAGATGTGGTATATATATGCATTGAAATATTATTCAACCATTAAAAAGGAGAAAGCCCTGTCATTAGCAACAACATGGACAGAACTTGAGGGCATTACACTAGTGAAATAAGAGAGAAAGACAATGCTGTATAATCTTACTTATATGTGAACTCTAAGAGAAAACAATAGCAACAACAAGAACAAAAACGCAGACAAAGAGATCAGATCTGTGGTTACCAGAGGTTGGGGGAATTGGAGGAAGGTGGTCAAAAGGTACGAACTTCCAGTTATAAGATAAACAAGTCCTGGAGATGGAATGTACACCATGAGGACTATGGCTATCACTGCCGTGTAGGATATATGAAAGGTGTTAAGAGAGTAGATCCTAAGTGTTCTCACCATCAGGGGAAAAAAGTTCCTTTTTTTTGTTTGTATCTGTATGTGAGAATAATGGATGTTTACTAAACCTACTACTGTAATCATTTCATGATATATGTGTGTGTGTGTCAAATCATGATGCTGTACACCTTAAACTTATAGTGTCGTATGGCAAGTATATCTCAATAAAACTGGGGGAGGAACAACATTACAATTTATAACTACAATTCAGTTTCTTAAATGTTACATGGAAAAATGAATTTGTGATATTTCCTCAAATACTTGAAAACTCACACTAAGATGACGAAGAGTATGAAGCTGACAGAGCTGTTCTTTAATGGTTTTTAATAGTGGTTTTAGGGTATCGGGAATCACACATTTGGAAGTTTGATTTTCTGGGGCATAGAAAGCAACACAGGTTCTTTTCTTGGATTTGTTTCTTTCCAACAAGGAGCTCTCCTGCCACCAGCTGTATTATTTTGAATTTTACAAAAGAGTAATCCCTGTTCTCAGATATGTAGTTTCAATTTAAATGAAACTTTTACAGCATACATTGATTATGGGAAAGATTACAAACAAACGTTTAAAGATCTCTTTTTACCCTTTTCCTGATTAAAAATGTCTGGACAGCTCCTGCAACAACTTTAAGAAAATCCCTAAGGCCCTGCACTTTAAAGTGATGACTGAAGGTATAAGGAAGCTTTCTGTGTTCCAGCACGAGGTCGAGGACTTCTCTATAAATAGCTTTCAGGAATCCCCCCATCTACCAGAATGTTTTGCTGCACCTGTGTCAGTTTCGGATCTTCCCTTCTCTCCCCCGTGGTGCTCTATCTTCACTTCTTGTAATTCCTCCCATTTGACCAAGCTAAATGATTAGAAAAATCTGCTTGGAGCCCATATGTGCACCATATTCTACACTCCCTCATTCCTGCTCTGAAATGAATATTCTCATGAAAAAGGAACCAAAAGTTAGTAGGCTTGCCACCCACTTGGATTTGTACCCAGACTGCCCAGAGACCAAGCTTCCGATTTAAGAGAGGTGGCTTCAAAGCCCAGAAATGTGGGATAAGCCAAATCAATTTGATTGCTGCTACCCATCTAAATTTTCCAGTTTGGCCTACAAATCTTTTGATTTTATCTTTAGGGTGTTTTTCTCCCCCAGATCATATTTTATTTTATTTTTTAAGATTTTATTTTTTTTAAGTAGTCTCTACACTCAACAGGGGCTTGAACTCACAATCCCGAGATCAAGAGTCGCATGCTCTACCCGCTGAGCCAGCCAGGCAGCCCCCAGATCATATTTGAAATGAAAGTGAAATCATGATGGGGTGCCTGGGTGGTTCAGTCGTTAAGTGTCTGCCTTCGGCTCAGATCAGGATCCCAGGGTCCTGGGATCGAGCCCCGCATCAGGCTCCCTGCTCAGCAGGAAGCTTGCTTCTCCCTTTCCCACTTACCCTTCTTGTGCCCCCTCTCTCGCTGTCTCTCTCTGTCAAATAAATAAATAAAATCTTAAAAAAAAAAGTGAGATCATAGTAACCAATATCTTAGACAAACTTCTGAATAAATTATATGGGAGCTTGGTCACTCATTCTACAAACTTATGGAGGGCATACATGTGCCAGGCACCGTCCTAAAAGTGGGAAATACAGAGATGAAGCAGAGAATTAATGTCTCCGCCCATGGGATTTACATATATTCTGAAGGAGACAGACAGTAAGCATGCAAACCAAGAAACAAGATCATCTCAGATAGGGCTCAGCCATGTGAAAAACTGTCACAGTGGGAATAGTAAATGCAATAAGAAGACAACAAAAGCTGAGCATGTCCAAGGGACAGAAAATCAATGTGTCTGCAGCTTAACAATCCTGGGCAGTTGGAGGAGTTGATGCTGGAAAGGCAGGCAGGGGCCAGATCATGTCAGGAGTTAATCACTGCAGAGGTAGAATTACAACTCTCCAAGAATAAAGATGGATAGTTCAATAACTGGTGTTGGGACAACTGGCCTTTCATATTGAAAATAAGTAAGATATCTGGGCGCATCATGTTAAAAAAATAAATAAATAAATTCCAGTTGGACAATAACCCCATAAACAAAGTTAAAAGACAAGCAAAAATCAGGGAATGATATTTGCAACATATATGTGGGGGAAAGAATCAAGATCCAGAATATATGTTGAATTCTTAAAAATCAAGAAAATGAATCACCAAACAAGAGAATGAGCAAAGGATAGGAATGGGAAATTCACAGAAGAAAAAGGTGTGTGCATCATAAATAGAAAAAGATGATCACCTTGCTAATAATCAGGGAAATGCCAATGAAGACAGAACAAAGGGAGGTACCATTTCATCTGGCTGGTCAGAAACTTAAAAACCTACAAGACAAGAGCTGCTGGCCCTTCTCTTGGGCTCTGCTGGTGTGCATGGGAACCGTAGTTGCTGTGGCACAGCTGAGGAAGTAGATATGGTGACTCTGTGTGACCCAGCAATGTCATCTCTACCCTGGTGCCAGACAGACATTCTTCCACATGTGTAGGTGGTGATGGATATAAGGATGTAGTAGAAAAATGGGAAAAAAAAAAACCAAATGTTCACATGTAGGTGGAATGGATAATTAAAATGGAAATGGAGTAGGATACAATGCTAAGCAAGAGTTAAAATGAATGAACGAGGAGTGCCTGGGTGGCTCAGTTGGTTAAGCATCTGACTCTTGATTTTGGCTTCAGGTCATGTTCACAGTGTGGGGAAATCGAGCCCCATATTGGGCTCTGCACTCAGCGGGAGTCTGCTTGGGATTCTCTCTCTCCCTCTCCCTTTGCCCTTCCCCCTGCTTGTGCGTGTTCAATCTCTCTTTCTCTCTCTAAAATAAATAAATAAATAAAATCTTTTAAAAAAGAAAGCTAAATCTGTCTATCCATCTATCTATCCATCTATCTATCTAAACACAGGTATCTCTCACAAAGATAAAATTGAATGTCAAACACTAGCACAGACTATTACACACAGACAATATAGTACCATTTTTTTTCCAATTAAAAGGAATGCACAAAGGCATACTCAATAAGAAATTGTTGGCAAACTACAACTAAATCTGACCCACCACCTGTTTCTGTATGGCCTGTAAGCTGAGAGTAGTTTTTACATTTTGTAATGGTTGGGGAAAAATTTGTAAAAGGATAACATTTAATGACACATGAAAATTATATAAATTTCAAATTTCTGGATCCATGCACAAATTTAATTGGAACATAGCCAAGCCCATTCTTTTACATGCTGTCTATGGCTGTTTCCGTGACAAGAGCAGAGAGGAGTAGTTGCTACAAAGACCAGAGAGAGTGCAAAACCTAAAGTATGTCTTTTCTTTCCTTTAGAGAAAAAAAATTTCAGACTACTGTTCTATATTATTCATGGATATTATGTTTTAAATGGCCAGGAGTATACACATCAAATTCATGATGGTGGATACCTCTGGATAAGGAAAGGAGGGGAATGGAGCTGGGGATAATTGTCAAAGGATACTGTCATGTTTGTAAATGTGAAGAAGCTTGTCAATTCTGCCTGGTAGGAATATAAGTGTTTGTTATATTAAGTCCTTGTACCTTTTTCTACTTTCTTTAGGCCTTGGAAGAGCTAACAAAGAAAAGTATATTTTGTAGACATTATCCTCAATCAGTGCATACAAGTCTGTCATGTATATTTTAACAGTTGGATAGTAAACTATTTTATAGATAACAGGAATTTCTGTTTGAATCCCTTAGATATAAATATTTAAGCTCTAGTTTTTTTTTTAAAGATTTTATTTGTTTATTTGAGAGAGAGAGAATGAGAGACAGAGAGCACGAGAGGGAAGAAGGCAGAGGGAGAAGCAGGCCCCCTGCTGAGCAGGGAGCCCGATGCGGGACTCGATCCTGGGACTCCAGGATCATGACCTGAGCCGAAGGCAGTCGCTTAACCAACTGAGCCACCCAGGCGCCCCTAAGCTCCAGTTCTGCTATCACAACCAGGATGGCAAATATCTTCATATTACATCTTAAAGCATTTGTGTAATTATTTCCATTGAACCAAATCCTGAAAGTTGAATTCTTTGGATAAAAAAAAAATGTACATTTAGGGGGCATGTGAAAAGATGGCAGAGGAGTAGGGGACCCTATTCCAACCGGTCCCCTGAATTGAGCTGGGTATCTACCAGACCACTCTGAACACTCACAAAATCAGCCTGAGATGTAAGAAGATAGATCTGGATCTCTACAAACAGAATATTGCAGGCAGTTGGTTTTGAGGTGTGAAGTGGGGAGCCGTGATTCCATGGGCAGCTATCGGAGGATAAACGGTAGGGGGAGGGAGCCGAGCCATTGGGATACTGCACCACCGGTGAGCGATAGCCTCCCATGCTGGGAACAGGGCACAGACTCGCAGACTGGAATCAGCAGGGAAAGGACTTTAGGGAAGTGCCCCAGGCTGAAACTGGAGTGGTAGGGTGTGCCTGCGAACTGGGAGCAGCTGGCGGTTTTAGAAGCACAAAGGGCAGAGATGCGCCCCGACCTGGAGGTGAGGACTGGGAGCGCTGCTGAGGGGTGCACAACCCAGGATGCTGCAGTTTGTAGCAGAACAGACAGAAATGGAGATAGTGTGGCATGGAGAGCTTGCTGAAGAACAGACTGCGATTTCTCTACTCTGAGGCAGAGGGTTGGAAACGATCTCTTCTGCTCTGACTCTCAGAAGAGATACGTAAAGCTGCCAGGGAAAGCTGCCAGAGAACAAAAGCCCCCCAAAACCTGTTTTCACTGAGCCATCCCCGCAAAGGGGGCAGGGCAACTCTGCCCAAACAGGGTTGCCTGAGTAACAGCACGGCAGGCCCCTCCCCCAGAAGACAGGCTGGGAGAACAAGAGGCCAACAACCTTAAGGTCCCTAGAAAACAGATGCATCTTGCTTGGGTTGTGGTCAATAATTTGGACTCTGTACACTCCCTCAACCACCTCTCAACAGAATGACTAGGAGGAGGAACCCCCAAAACAGGAAAGATGCAGAGACTGTGACTTCTGCCACAGATTTACAAATGGATACAGATATAACCAAGATGTCAGAAATGGAATTCAGGCTCACAACTGTGAAGACAATAGCTAGAATGGAGAAATTGATTAATGGCAACATAGAGTCTCTAAGGGCAGAAATGAAAGCTGAATTGGCAGAACTTAAAAATGCTATCAGTGAGATCCAATCTAATCTAGATAATCTAACAGCTAGGATAAGTGAGGCAGAAGAAGGAATTAGTGATCTAGAAGACCAGTTGATAGAAAAGAAGGATAAAGAGGAGGCCAGGGAGAAACAACTCAAAATCCATGAAAACAGAATCAGAGAAATAAGTGACACTATGAAACGTTCCAATGTCAGAATTATTGGGATCCCTGAGGGGGTGGAGAGAGAGAGAGGACCAGAAGATATATTTGAGCAAATCGTATCTGAGAACTTCCCTAATCTGGGGAATGAAACAAACATTCATGTCCTAGAGGCAGAGAGGACCCCTCCCAAGATAAAGGAAACTAGGCCAAGGCCCCAGCATGTGATAGTAAAACTCGCAAGTCTTAGAACCAAGGAAACCATCTTAAGGGCAGTTAGGGGGAACAGGTTCCTTACTTACAGAGGAAGGAGCATCAGAATAATGTCAGACCTATCTACAGAGACCTGGCAAGCCAGAGAGGCCTGGCAAGACATATTCAGGGTACTAAACGAGAAGAACATGCAGCCAAGAATACCTTATCTGGCAAGGCTGTCATCTAGAATGGATGGAGAGATGCAGAGCATCCAAGACTGGCAGAAACTGAAAGTGTGACCATATGTGACCACTAAGCCGGGCCTACAAGAAATATTAAGGGGGGTTCTATAAAAGGACAAAGACCCCATGAGTGATAAAAAACAGAAACTTACAATCTATAGAAACAAGGACTTCACAGGCAACATGATGACAATAAATTCATATCTTTCAATAATCACTCTCAACGTGAATGGCCTAAATGCACCCATAAAACAGCACAGGATTGCAGATTGGATAAAAAGACAGGACCCATCCATATGCTGTCTACACGAGACTCACTTTGAACCTAAAGATACATCCAGACTGAGAGTGAAGGGATGGAGATCCATCTTCCATGCCATCGGACCTTGAAAGAAGGGGTAGCAATTCTTATATCAGACAAATTAGATTTTAAGCTAAAGACTGTAGTTAGAGACACAGAAGGACACAATATCATTCTTAAAGGGTCTATCCAACAATAAGATCTAACAGTTGTAAATATCTATGCCCCCAACATGGGAACAGTCATCTACATAAGCCAACTGTTAACCAAAATAAAGAGTCATATTAATAATACGTTAATTTTAGGAGACCTCAGTACTCCACTCTCAGCAATAGACAGATCATCTAAGCAGAAAATCAACAAAGAAACAAGAGCTTTGAATGACACACTGGACCAGATGGACCTCATAGATACATACAGAACGTTCCACCCTAAAACAACAGAATACTCATTCTTCTCAAGTGCACACAGAAGTTTCTCCAGAATAGACCACATACTAGGTCACAAATCAGGTCTCAACTGATACCAAAAGATTGAGATTATTCCCTGCATATTCTCAGACCATAATGCTTTAAAACTGGAACTCAATCACAAGAAAAAATTTGGAAGAAATTCAAACACTTGGAAGCTAAAGACCACTCTGCTCAAGAATGTTTGGGTGGGTCAACCAGGAAATCAAAGAAGAACCAAAACAATTCATGGAAACCAATGAGAATGAAAACACATCGGTCCAAAACCTATGGGATACTGCAAAGGCGGTCCTAAGGGGGAAATACATAGCCATCCAAGCCTCACTCAAAAAAATAGAAAAATCCTGAATTCACCATCTAATTCTACACCTTAAAGAACTAGAGAAAAGGCAACAAACGATGCCTAAGCCACACATTAGAAGAGAAATAATTAAGATTAGAGCAGAGATCAATGAATTAAAAACCAGAAACACAGTAGATCAGATCAACGAAACTAGAAGCTGGTTCTTTGAAAGAATTAATAAGATCAATACACCACTGGCCAGACTTACCCAAAAGAAAAGAGAAAGGACCCAAAGTAATAAAATTATGAATGAAAGGGGAGAGATCACAGCTAACACCAAGGAAATAGAAACAATTATTAGAAATTATTATCAACAACTATATGCCAATAAGCTGAGCAACCTGGATGAAATGGATGCCTTCCTGGAAACCTATAAACTGCCAAGATGGAAACAGGAAGAAATTGACAACATAAATAGGGCAATGACCAGTAACGAGATTGAAGCATTGAACAAAAACCTCCCAAAAAACAAGAGTCCAGGGCCTGGTGGATTCCCTGGGGAATTCTACCAAACATTAGAAAAAGAAATAATACCTATTCTCCTGAAGCTGTTTCAAAAATAGAAACAGAAGGAAAGCTTCCAGACTCATTCTATGAGGCCAGCATTACCTTAATACCCAAACCAGGCAAAGACCCCATCAAAAAGGAGAATTTCATACCGTTATCCCTGATGAATATGGATTCCAAAATCCTCAAAAAAAATCCTAGCTAATAGGATCCAACAATACATTAAAACGATCATCCACCACGACCAAGTGGGCTTTATCCCCGGGATGCAAGCGTGGTTCAACATTGGCAAATCAATCTTTGTGATAGAACACATTAATAAGAGGAGGGAGAAGAACCATATGGTCCTCTCAATTGATGCAGAAAAAGCATTTGACAAAATACAGCATCCTTTCCTGATTAAAACAGAGTATAGGGATAGAGGGAACATTCCTCAAGTTCATAAAATCCATCTATGAAAAACCCACAGCAAATATCATCTTCAAAGGGGAAAAGATGAGCGCCTTTCCCTTAAGATCAGGAACACGACAAGGATGCCCACTCTCACCACTATTGTTCAACATAGCACTAGAAGTCCTAGCATCAGCATCAGACAACAAAAAGGAATAAAAGATATTCACATTTGCAAAGAAGAAGTCAAACTCTCTCTCTTCACAGATGACATGATACTTTATGTGGAAAACCCAAAAAACTCCACCCCCAAATTACTAGAACTCATACAGCAATCCAGTAATGTGGCAGGATACAAAATCAATGCACAGAAATCAGTTGCTTTCTTATACACTAACAGTGCAACTGTAGAAAGAGAAATTAGAGAAATGATTCCATTTATAATAGCAGCAAAAACCATGAGATACCTCAGAATGAACCTAACCAAAGAGGTAAAGGATCTATACTCTAGAAACTATAGAACACTCATGAAAGAAATTGAAGAAGACACAAAAAGATGGAAAAACATTCTATGCTCATGGATTGGTAGAATAAACATTGTTAAAATGTCTATGCTACCCAGAGCAATCTATACCTTCAACACCATCCCGATCAAAATGCCAATGACATTTTTCAAAGTGCTGGAAACAAACAATCCTAAAATTTGTATGGAATCAGAAAAGACCCCGAATCACCAAGGAAATGTTGAAAAACAAAGCTGGGGCATCACATTGCCTGATTTCAAGCTATATTACAAAGCAGTGATCACCAAGACAGCATGGTACTGGCACAAAAACAGACATATAGACCAATGGAACAGAAGAGAGAGCCCAGAAATGGACCCTCAACTTTATTTGACCATAGAGTTGGTCGAACAACAAATAATCAAGTCAAAGAATGGGCAGAAGACATGAACAGACACTTCTCCAAAGAAGACATACAAATGGCTAACAGACACATGAAAAAATGTTCATCATCATTTGCCATCAGGGAAATTCAAATCAAAACCACATTGAGATACCACCTTGCACCAGTTAGAATGGCAAAATTTGACAAGGCAAGAAACAACAAATGTTGGAGAGGTTGTGGAGAAAGGGGAACGCTCTTACACTGTTGGTGGGAATGCAAGTTGCTACAGCCACTTTGGAAAACAGGGTGGAGGTTCCTCAGAAAATTAAAAATAGAGTTACCCTATGACCCAGCAATTGCACTACTGGGTATTTACCCCAAAGACACAGATGTAGTGAAAAGAAGGGCCATATGCACCCCAGTGTTCATGGCAGCAATGTCCACAATAGCCAAACTGTGGAAAGAGCCGAGATGCCCTTTAACAGATGAATGGATAAAGAACATGTGGCCCATATATACAGTGGAATATTACTCAGCCATCAGAAAGGATGAATACCCAACTTTTCATCACCATGGATGGGACTGGAGGAGATTATGCTAAGTGAAATAAATCAAGCAGAGAAAGTCAAAAAGATGGAAAAACATTCTATGCTCAGGACCTGTCCATGAATTTACAGGCTATTTAATTTCTTCTTCACTCTGCAATGCCTATTCAAGTCCTTAGAACTTTCTCCTGTACAATGTTAGTCTTTTCTTCATTCGGGAGTTTTTTATATATTAAATATATTGATCCTTCCCTTGAAAAAAGTTTCACCTGGATTTTCATTTATTTACTAATTTTTAATAGTCTTTTGCTGCTTAGAAAGATTTAAATCATATGCAGTCACTTTAAAACTTTTCCCTAGCTTATGGCTCTATTTTCTCCATAGTTGGTGATATGCCAAGGAGAGAATTGCTTAGGTGACTAACGGTCTCCACCATCTCCCAGAACCACTGGCCCTTCCAAGAGTTCTCTGGGGTTGACAATGCACTTAGGGTAACCAGTGTCCTTCTTCTGCTATAGATACACATTTCTCTATCCTGATTGCAATGCCCCATATCATCAGTGCATCAGTGGGAATTTGGTCAGGAAAACCAAAACCACTTTGAGTATTACAACTCAGAAGCAATTGCATACAGAGCCAGAGAGGCTCACCTGGCCATTGGAAAACCTGGGGCTGTGAAGGTCAGGAAGGTCACTATCTGCAGATGAAAAAATATGGAAGTTCAGGACTTGATCTCTGTTGCCTGATGCACCAAAAAGGAATTATTATCGAGGGATGCTTGAGAGCTGCATGAAGAACATCACATCTGTCACCGCTGATGTGCACGCATGCCCGCAACCGCCTCCAGAATGTAATGGCTTCTCCATCTTCTCTTTTCAGACCTCTCATGAGCCTCTCATTCAACCAGAGTCTTACTTGTAAGAATATCTAGGAAATGTACATTCCAGGTTTTCAGCCCTCTGCCATAGAGAGGTGGGCTCAGTAGGGCAGAAACTGTGCTGAGTATTTACAGATATTACCTGGGGGTTGTTGTCAGTAAAGATCAGATCAAATCAAATCAAACACATTGTCCTTGCATGGGAGGTTTCTTGAGCACCAGTGTGCAACAGATAGCATGGAGCCTTGTGCTGGGGTATTTGGCATGAAAGAATCTTGTTCAGAAAAGGAAGGTGGGAAATTGGGAAAGTTCACTTCCATAGTCAAGCCCAAGCATATTTCGCTCATTTGAAATTTTAAGCAATTATGATATTAGATTTAAAGTCAGAGAACTTATTGAAATAATAAAGCAGAATTTTGAAAAGGTGGTTTGTCCACTTCAAAGATCATGGAATGGATGACACATCGAGATCGAAGCTCATCTCTGTAAATAGAAACCAAGGACAGTGGAAGTCTCTCTTGTAATCCTTGGAATGTGTGTGGAATTAGTGAAGTCCATTCATTTGTATTCTTGGTCCAGAAGAAATTCGTTGCTGGGAAATAACCCATAGTTGACACTTTTTTTTTTTTAAGATTTTATTTATTCATTTGAGACACAGAGACAGAGAGACAGAGAGAGAGAAAGCATGAGGAGGGAGAGAGGCAGAGGGAGAAGCAGGCTCCTCGCTGAGCCAGGAGCCCGATGTGGGGCTCGATCCCAGGACCCTGGGATCATGACCTGAGCCGAAGGCAGACACTTAACCATCTGAGCCACCCAGGCGCCCCTCATAGTTAACACTTTTAATCCAGTTACTACACAGTTCAACCTCAGAACAGCAGAAAAGATGTCTCAGGAGTCACAAAGGCCAAGTCACATCATTTTCTCTAGCAAAACAAGGTCAATTTGTAAGTGGCTTCTGTTTTTTCCCAGAATCCATCTCCTTCCTCCCAGGAACCTGGGAGGGATCTCCTTTAAGGATATTTGAAATTTTGGAGGTGCTGGTCTTTTCATGGCTTTTTAGCAGATTGGAAATTCCAAAGCCACTGTGTTGTACTTTCTTCCTGTAATCAAGCAAAGCCACATTGACAATCTTGAGAGGTGTTACTAATTTCATTGCTGAGTACCAAAAATCACCAATAATAAATAACGTGTGTGTGTGTGTGTGTGTGTGTGTGTGGTCCTTTCCAATTCTTGGACTTAGGTTGAGTTTCCAGGTTTCTAAGTAAGAGATATTTGTAAAGGGTTTGGACTTTCAACTATATGGCTACATGATTTCTGTAGTGTACAGCTTCTCAGCTTATAAAGAAAGCACTTTCAGTTCGTTTATCTCATGTGATCATTATGACTTTGATCACCTGTGAAAGAGGAAAGGGGGAAGGTATTCTTAGCCTCATTTGATAGAAGAAATCAAAACTCCAAAGATTAAAAGAATTGTCCCCAGTCACTCAATTAATGGTGATAAGATTCTTTGTCTCTGAGTTCTACAATTTTCCAAAGTGCCTATATATAAATAGAAATGTTTATATTTTCAAATGTATGCTATAATCTGTAAGATGCTCTAGTTCTTTGCTAGTTGTGTGCATTTCTGGTAAGGATTTACAGAACTTGTTTTAAAAAAAAAAAAGCTCAGAAACAACAAAAGCATAAGGTTTTTAAGAAGGAAATTCATGATTTTCTACTAACATGTAAAATGTAAATTTTAGATTAAGATTGAGTATATATAGTTTGTAAAAGTCTGTAATCATATGTAAACCCAATTTAATGTTAATTACATGTATATTTTGGCCTCACTTAATAGGAGTTAGAAGTTCATTTTGTAATGCATTTATTATAGAGTCAAGGAAGAAAAATGAAATGCATACCAAAGGAAACACATACAAATAAAATGCCTTGGTACAAATGTCTTTTGAAATTCATTAGCTATTACTGACGAAGCTCCAGTTAGAACCATGCGGTTAGAACCATGTGGGAAATACGTTGACTGGGAATCAAGAGTGAAAGAAAAGATATCTGCTTTTTATTAAGACCTGAAGTGTGCTATAATTGGGTTGAGTTTCTACCCAGATGGCCCCCCTCATTCTGACATCTGCAAAGTGTATATAAAACTGCGTTGAGGTGTTATTTTCTGTGGCTGTGTAGAAACATGTTACTCAGTTAAAAGCCAAGACCTTGGAGTCCTTCACAATCATTCCTGCTAACTCATGCCAAGAAACTCGTGCTTCTCTGATCAGGGAGATTCCTGTGTGTTTCCCTATTGGAAAAGATTTGGAATTCCTTAGGGCAGTTATAAGTATCTGGTCTTCGATCTTTTATAAATCAATGACAAACGTGTAGATTCAAGACTAGCAGAGTCCTCATCAAGTTTGTAATACAGTTATCTCTGAAAACAAGTTGTAAAAAAAATTGCTTCTTGTAAGTTATGAAATGTCATGTTCAAATATGCATTTTCGTTTGGTATTTTTCTAAATGAAAAATCTTGATTAGAACCTCCCCCTCCATGTATGAAAATTGTTTTTCAAGTATTTTTAATGGACACGTTCATTTTTCACGTTATATCTGGCTGCCACATTTTACAAATTATTAACAATTCCATGTCCTCCTTGTCAGACAACAGAAAGATCAGAGTTAATGGAACCAAGGAACCTATAGAATTTAAATCCAATCAGTGGTTTGGAGCAACAGTGAAAGCTCACAAAGGGGAAGTTGTGGTGAGTATGAATCATAGGGATGCTTTGGAATAATATGTATTCTGAAATGTTTTAAAGCTCATATTTATAAAAATACTTTCATGTAAGGACATGCCAGATTTTTAATGATAAATTTATCAGCGTTCTAAAAATAAACTTGGTGCTTAAAATTAAAGAATCTATTCTAGTGTTCAAAGTTAAAGGAGATAAAGCTTGTTTTCCACATCAGTGAGATATTTTTGAACATTTCAAAACAACTAAGGAAGATAGAAAAATAAAAGCTAAATATTAAGGAGGTAAATATTTTATTGCTTAAGATTGATTTAAAGGGCTGATTACAAATTGACCAGAGAAATAGGACTGCCATTTGGATTCTTTAAAAGTTTATCTACTGTGGCATCATTGATCATTTTTAAAGCTAAAGGAAATTTTCCTTTAAAAATATAACTACTAACTACGTGGTTCTCTGAATACATTAATACTTTTTAAAGCAAAAAATCTCACTCCCAAGTAGATATCATTCAGCTTTAAAATGCTATGACTTTATAATTCTATTCTCTTATTGTTTCAAGTAATGATATATGTCTAAGTTATTGAGAAATAAATGACTGTATTAGGCCTAACTGGAAATATTTTTTTTGTCGGGAGAATTTTTTAAACCGTTGGCTTTGATTTCCTTACAACAACAAAGCAATAACTTTGCTTTTAGGATTTGTTTAAAGCTGCCTGAATTATAATTTAATAAGAATAAGTATCTAAAGGAAATGCCTTGCTTTATTTGGTCTGTGGTTAACCCCCCCCAAGGAGATTTTGACATAAACAGGTAATGTATAAAATACAGATAGCCCTCTCCAGTTACAAATCCAGAATTTACAGTATGGTGTCTCTAGGATTGTACTTGCACTAATATGGTTTTCACATTCCAGAATTGGTAAAAAACCTTTTTATCCTTTAGTGGTGTATGATATGTGAATTTCTTTGGAAAGCTAGCTACTTCCATCTAATAACTATTTGGGGTTAAAAAAATCTTTTGGGTACTATATTGATACTTTTAAGTCTTGAAAATTTATCTGTAATTTACAGATAAATTATACAAGTTATTCAACACTTGTAGAAGCCTTCAGGATCACTGAAAATGAAATCATATGCCATATTCATAATAAAAATGGTTAATTTGGGGGCATGCTTGCATTTTCACAATTATGTGAAAGGAAATAAGATAATATTAAGTATATTTCAAGTTAATTTTTTCCTTTGGGCACTGAAACTTAGCAGGGTAAGGAAATAAATTCTACCCTATGTGATAATTATCAGAACTTCAAAATGCTGAAGTATTCTTTTGAACAGCCAGGTGTCATGTGTATATGTTTTAAGTTTGGGTCACAGGCCAAATTCATCTCATCAGTATGTTTCACATCAGCGTGAAACTGAGCAGATATAAAAAGGGTAACTTTCTAGAGCTGACAGCAGGCAAGTACTGGGAAAAAGTTTCCTGGCATTTAAGTGTGCCGTGGGGATCCAGCAGGTGAGGTCATTTGGCAGACTATGGGTAGCACGGGTGAATGTCTGCACTGCCCAGACTCCTGCTTTTCACCGTGGGAACTTTATGTTAAACATATTAACTATATAACTTGTCAGTTTACCAAGAGGGCCCTAAGACAGGGAACGTGGATGAGATTCGCAGTTTTTAGGTATTGGCCAAGACCTCATAATACCAAAAAACTCAAGTAGTGGAAACACTCTTCTTACTTGAGACTATAAGTTATTTTTACTAAAAGTAGTTACACAGGGCACTGATTATCAAGGACACACTTGGAATCATGAAAGGACTTTAAAAAACAGTGTCTGCCTTCATTTTCTTGGCATCGTTTTAAGAGTGATACCATCAAACTAGGAGGTAGGCTAGTGGTTCCGTATTCTAGGAATCTGCAATTATGTGTCCTGAGAATAATGAGCACTTGAATAATCAGGTAAAACACACTTATGGAGGATTCAAGCTAGCAAAACAAGTCAAAAAGATGCCTATGTTTTCTAGACATTTATTTCATTGCCTCTCTCCTTTGTAACAAAATTAATATTGTTTAATTTACTTAAAGAGGATTTCATATATTCTCTTTCATATTTGATACCCTTGCAAATACCATGCTTTTGTTTGAATCCAAGCTTCTGGAGAAGTGACCAGAGTATTTTATGCAAGCATCATGTTTTCTTACTGTTGTTTAAATTAATTTTTGTTTTGTTGTGAATAAAAACCATTAAATGAAAAACAAAGTCAAGAACATTGTGGGAAGGGTGTCCAAATGAAAGTCATTGTTTAAAAAGTTGTAAGATCTACCGTCAGTGACAAACCAGGGATATCCGCAAAACAGAGGTTTACAAATTTGTCTGCATCCTTTGATTTGAAAATAACTTCTTAATGTAACAACTAGACAAAGAAAGTAACTAGTCCTCATTTTAAGACATCACACTGATTTATTCACTGCTTCAGTGATCATTTGATTCTAGGTAAGTCGAATATTTTTAAAAAAGAAAAGAAGATGTGAGTTCTTTGCCGTTAGGAAACAATCACTTTTTTTTTCATGTTATGTTAACCACCACACATTACATCATTAGTTTTTGATGTAGTGTTCCATGATTCGTTGTTTGCATATAACACCCAGTGCTCCACGCAGTACGTGCCCTCCTTAATACCCATCACCAGGCTAACCCATCCCCCACCACCCTCCCCTCTAGAACCCTCAGTTTGTTTTTCAGAATCCATCGTCTCTCATGGTTCATCTCCCCCTCCGATTTCTCCCCCTTCATTCTTCCCCTCCTGCTATCTTCTTCTTCTTCTTTTTCTTTTTTAAACATACAATGTATTATTTGTTTCAGAGGTAGAGGTCTGTGATTCAACAGTCTTACCCAATTCACAGCGCTCACCATAGCACATACCCTCCCCAATGTCCATCACCCAGCCAGCCCATCCCTCCCACCCCCCTCCACTCCAGCAACCCTCAATTAGGAAACAATCACTTTTGACACTTATTTAACTTAAAATCCTGTAGGGGAAAATCTCATTCCTTTCTATATGTTTAATTTGTTCTGATTCTGTGGTGCATTAATGTTAAAAAAAAAAAAAACTGGCTTTGGAAGTTTCATTAACTCTGACTACTGAGGTACTTACCAGCATGCTGGAGGCCAATTAATTCACTCCCTAATTTAACATAGTTTAACATGAATGTAGGTACCTTAGTAAACAAGCTATATCCTATCATGGTATGAGGAAACTATGGCAAGAAAATGTTGATTGCCTTTCTTGTGTCACAGGCCTGTGCCTCTCTGTATCACTGGAGAACTCTTAAACCAACACCAGAAAAGGACCCAGTTGGCACTTGCTATGTAGCGATCCAGAATTTCAGTGCGTACGCAGAGTACTCTCCCTGTCGGAACAGTAAGTGATTTTATTCCTTGAAACTGTAATTTAGCTCGAGAGCCTTTCTGTGGTAGATGGTGCAGGCAATGTCAGAACACCGTTAATAAGGAAAAAGAGACAGGGGTGAAGGTTACGGACAGCCTTTCGGGACACCTTGCTGTGACATGGCGGCCAAGACACAGAATTCTGTTGATCCTCTTCCATGTTGTAGAAAATTTCTTTTAGATATTTTGCAGGAGAATTGCCTGGTTCCTTATTTTAGGCCTTAAACTCTCAGTTGCTCTTCAAAACTCATGCTATGATCTGAAGAATGCTGACCACCCATTTCACTTTTTAATGGCAGGAGTGGTCTTAGCTAGCTACTGTGCTTGGAACTGGGGACACTCTGATGTAAGCTTTCTGTCCAGCCTGTGTTTGGTGTTTTGTTTTGTTTTTTAGAGAGAGAGAGCATGAGTGGGAGGGAGGGGCGGAGGGAGAGGGAGAGAGAGAATCTTAAGCAGGCTCCACACCCAGCACAGAGCCTGACATGGGGCTTGATCTCACAGCCTTGAGATCACGACCTGAGCCGAAATCAAGAGTTGGATGCTTAACCGACTGAGCCCCCCAGGCGCCCCGCAGCCTGTGTTCTTGACAGCTGTTGCTTTCTTTGGCAGTCGTGTGCTCCAGTTATCTGCATGGCACACTGCTCTCCTTTAGGTGTTTAATCTATATTTTTTAAAAAAGACTCTGTACACTTAGAGTGTAAGTCTCATCTGGCCATTCTAGGGAGCTTCCAGCAAAGCATCCTCGAAAGCAAGCCTGCGAGTGCCATCTTTGGGGCACAGCTGTTTAATCACTTCTTGGTGGAACACTCCCGGACTTGGGACAGCATTTCCTTTTTTTTTTTTTTTTAAGATTTTATTTATTTGACAGAGAGACACAGCAAGAGAGGGAACATAAGCAGGGGGAGTGGGAGAGGGGGAAGCAGGCTTCCCATGGAGCAGGGAGCCCGATGCAGGGCTCAATCCCAGGACCCTGGGATCATGACCTGAGCCGAAGGCAGCTGCTTAACGACTGAGCCACCCAGGCACCCCGGGACAGCTTTCATTTCCAATTGGTTGATCTACTCAGTCTTTTTGTGAATTCTTCCAGTTTTCTACGTGTCGTGTCGGTCATTGGGATTTGTCAGAAAGCAACCAATGGATTTTCATTCATATTCCTGATAGTTTGCAAAACCACACTGAGGAAAGAAATGTCATTAGAAAGAACATTCTGGTAACTGGTTTCAGGAAATTGATTTTTTAACAACTGAATCCCAAATTAGATTTCCAAAACTGTAAGTAAAATTCCACCATTTTGTGTGAATATTTCTTTAGATTCAAGATTAATTTTGGCAGGGCGCTTGGGTGGCTCCGTTGTTAAGCATCTGTCTTTGTCTCAGGTCATGATTCCCGGGGTCCTGGGATCAATCCCTGCATCGGGCTCCCTGCTCGGCGGGAAGCCTGCTTCTCCCTCTCCCACTCCCCCTGCTTGTGTTCCCTCTCTAGCTGTGTCTCTCTCTGTCAAATAAATAAATAAAATCTTTTAAAAAAAGGATTAATTATGGCAAGGTAATAAACACATATCAGAAATGAAACAATGAAGATAAAGAATGGATCAGTGATATCAGAGGGTTAATAAAGAAGCCACTGAGATTTAATCTGAAGATCAAAGTGAAACAGCTAACTCAGATGGTTTTGGGGGAGGATTTTGGCAAAGAGAAGATTATGACTTTTGTTTAAAAATATTGAAATTAATTAGCCACTTCCTCACATCATGACAAATGTCAGCTGAATGAATAATCTGTGAAATTAAGGTTTTATTTTAAATGGCTTTAAAACAGAGGTTCCTTGTTGATAATGAGACTCGATTATGTATCTATTCAACACATTGAACACTAATTATTCTATGTTTGGGGAATAAAGCACAGAACAAGAGAAAATAAAACCCAATCTTTAAGAAACTTACATTCTAGTGGGGGAGACAGACAACAAACATGTAAGTGTTCAGATCCAGTCATTCTACATCTGGGTATATATCCAAAGGAAATGAAATCAGTATCTCAAAAAGATATCTGCACCCCCCTGTTCATAGCAACATTGCACACAGTAGTCAAGACATGGAAACAATCTAAGCATCCGTCGATGGATGAATGGATAATGAGATGTTATATATATGTACAATGGCATGTTAATTAGCCATAAAAAGAAGGAAATCCTGCCATTTGTGACAACATGGATGGAACTTGAAGGCATTATACTAAGTGAAATAAGTCAAACAGAGAAAGACAAATACCAAAGAAAAATACCACTTATATGCAGAACCTAACAAAAGCAAAACCACCCCCCACTTCTGGCAACCACTAATCTGTTCTCTGTATCTATGAGTTTGGCGGGAGGGGGGTGGGGAGATGGGTGAAAGTGGTGAAGGTGGCCAAAGGGTACAAATGTCCAGTTATAAGATAAAAACGTCCAGGGGCTGTAAAGTCCAGGAGGGTGACTATGGTTAGGAATACTGTATTGTATATTTGAAAGTTGCTAAGAGAGTAGATCTTAAAAGTTCTCATCATAAGAAAAAAATATATGGGGCACCTGGGTGGCCAGTCGTTAAGCGTCTGCCTTCGGCTCAGGTCATGATTCCCAGGGTCCTGGGATCGAGCCCCGCATCAGGCTCCCTGCTCAGCGGGAAGCCTGCTTCTCCCTCTCCCACTCCCCCTGTTTATGTTCCCTCTCTTGCTGTGTCTCTCTCTGTCAAATAAATAAATAAAATCTTCAAAAAAAAAGAAAAGAAAAATTTATAATGATCTGTAGTGATGGGTGTTAACTAGACTTACTGTAGGGATCATTTTGTAATATATACATATAGCAAATCATGATGTTATATACCTTGGACTAATAATATGTTATATGTCAATTATATATCAATGAAAAGAATTTTTTTAAAAGAATAAGTTCATAATATAACGTCAGATAGCAAAAAGTGCTACAAAGAAAAAATATAATAAGGCAAGCGAGTAGGGAGTGACATGGCCTGCCTGGGTGAGGAGAGGAGCTTTGAGACAGGACCAAAGAGCTCTCTTGGCAAATGGCTGTTGGAGAGGGCAAGCGGGAGTTTCCCAGGTATAGTCAACAGCCAACAGCCAACAGAGGCATATTTTGAGTCATGTCCCACTCGGAGTGTTGTGTTCCTTGGTTCAGTGTGAGGCCATTACTATTATGCTAAAGATAAAAGTCAAGTAGAGAGATAAATAAAATCCTGAATTTACTCAGAAAACTAATGGTAGGGCTGAGATTTAACACGGAATGTGTTTCACCAATCCTGTTCATATCATATTGCTCATGATTTGCTCAAAAGGCTTCCCCAGTACAGTAAACTAGTATAGCTGAAACAATGAGCCCATCCTTCACACTCCTCTTGCCTTGGTAATCTCTCATACTCTTCCAACCAACATGGAGGGTGATCGTTTATAAAACTTGTCACTGCCTCTTATTCTGCCTTTTTGACTGAGTGCCTCTGGGATGAGAGAACTCAAGTTAAAATACAGCACATGGCACGTAGACATGAGTCTGAGCCTTTACCTGAAAATAAGAATTATAGCAGCCTTGTGTCTTGAGTGACATGGGCGCATTATGGTGCCAATTTACTTACTGTTTATTTTCCTATATAAAAGAACAGCTTGACCAAGGTAAAAATGGAGTCTATGTTGAATTGCAGAATAGCTAAATAAATTGCCAAGAATTCTTCCAACTCTAATACACAGCTACAGTTTTCATATTCCTGTGGTCACTCTCTTACTATAAATACTTCCTCCTTAAATTCACCCAAGGAGCAGACTTCCTGTCCTTCCCTTGGGAGTTTACAGTTCATTAACACAAAGCCAGCTTGTTCAGGAGCATATGGTCAATATCACAGAAGGAACACCAGCAATATTATTTTCAAAAGAGAATTTAAAGAACTCTCTCATGCTCATTCCCTATCACAAACATACCCCACTGATACGTTTAGCAATATGGGAACTAATCTGCTCATTCATATTCATGACATGCCTACAGCTCTTATGATCATTCATAATTCAGGTGAGGATTATTTACATATGGCCTTCCAATCAGCATGATTCCCTGGATTCTTGAGTTCATTCTGGGACATAATTTTAAAATTTATAGATGCTCTGAAGTTCCAGGAAGATAGATTCCTTTAGCTCTCATGAACTATAACTCTAAGAGAAAAAATTACCTCATATTTTCTTATAACCACTGCTTAAAATAAACATTTGAAGTTGGTTATTTTCTCAATGAGTTTCGTAAAAAAATTAGTATTTTCTCTTAATTTTTTCAGTTTCCTGTTTTGAAACAAAATAATTTCAAAGAACGGTCATATTTCTTCCTTTTTGAATAATTTACAATATTAAAAATGAAAGAAAGACTTGGCTTTAAAAAAGGATTTCTAAAGAGGTTTGTACATTAGAAAAATATATTTCTAAATATACGCAAGATTACACATATATGTTTACATGATCATATATCAGGTATTCATATAGAAATATTTATACACATGAACTTCCAGAAAACTGGTACCCAGACATTGGAGGTTATACAGATGAACCTTTAGGGAATTTTAAAGGATTCGGAACTACAAACCACAAAATATAACTTAAGGAAGAAATTTCATAAAAATATAGTGTAAGATGTTGTGCACTTAAAAATTGCAGAGGTTAAATCTCATGTTAAGTGTTTTTACCACAAGAAAACAAACAAGGAGACACAAGAATTTTTTTGTAGGTGATAGAAATCCTTATTACTTTGATTTTGGTGATGGTTTCATGGGTGTATGCCTATGTCCAAACTCATCAAAATGCATATATTAAAATATACATTTTTTATAAATAAAGTATACATGAATAAAGCTGGGGAAAAAAAACCCTTAGCTTTAAAAAAGAACCCCACAAGGCATTAATGGACATTTGAATTAAAAACAGGTATTATCATAAAAAAATACAGTGTATGCGATAGAACAGTATATTAAAATATACAGGGAGCATCTGGAGAAAAATGGATGATGACAACGCTAAAATTAGCTAAGGACTAACCAAAGGAAAGAAAAAACAGAAGACATTCTAGAAAAAGCTAGAAAGGCCAGATCTATCAAAAAGCTTCTGGAACAGACACTGTTCCAGAAAACAGTCTATATATTTTTCCTGTGATGATGTCCATTTCCTTTCCTGCTCTCTTATCTTAGTTTCCATTCAGGAATATCCCTCATAAAAAAAAGGAGTAATTATTTGCATGTTCATATCAAACTACATAATGATTTAGATGCCCCCCCCCCACTGAACTACATTTTGATTTTACGCTAAGCATTTTAGAAGCTGTAGACAGGGGGTGCCTGGGTGGCTCAGTGGGTTAAGCATCTGCCTTCAGCTCAGGTCATGGTCCCAGGGTCCTGGGATCAAGCGCAGCATCGGGCTCCCTGCTCAGTGGGGAGTCTGCTTCTCCCTCTACCCTTACCCCCTGCTCATGATCAACCAGTCTCTCTCTCTCTCCCTCTGTGCCAAATAATAAATAAAATCTAAAAAAGAAGAAGAAGAAGAAAAAGCTGTAGACAGTAGTAAATTCCTGATCCTAATGTCCTAGAGACTTTTTATAACAATCCCCTGGGAACCCACAGGTTGACCTACCCATAATTTTAAAAACGGTATGGTAAGGACCTATTGGACATTCAGTTAGTGAATTATATTGGATAGAATACAAAATAAGCCATTAGTAGAGAGCTTTCTCTTTTGCAAACACTGTTATTCCAATGTGCCCGTGTGGTTCATTGTGACCATAAATGCAATTTCCAAATGTACCTAACTAATGATTATAGAACAATTTTAAATTAACTTCCTCTTGGCGATCATTAAAATTGGAATCCTTGTTGGTGCCCTCAGCAGAAAGCATCTGCCCAGGTGACATTGTTTACCTCTCTCTTGCTCAAGGGATTTCTTTAGGAATGACACATGTGGCTTCTCATAGAACACTCAGGCAGCTCAGAAACACATTACTGCCACATGGAGAATGCAGAACATAGCTGAAAGAAGGAGAGTTTATTTCTTCAAACAAACATGAGTTGTAAAACCCAGTATGATGGCTCCAAGGGACGTTATTCCTAATGATCTTATTAGAGAATCACGATGATATTTAGGACAAGAAAATAAATTGAAATATATTTTATAACTTACTCAGAATGAATTTAAAAAAATATAAAACACATATTGGTTATTTTAAATTTAGAAGTACATAGAGAAAAAAACAGAATATCCTGAAATGGTTATTAAAATATATCTTGGGAATGATGATATTATAACATTTCTATATTTTGATCACTCTAGGTAATGCTGATCCAGAAGGCCAGGGTTACTGCCAAGCAGGATTTAGTCTGGATTTTTATAAGGTGAATTCCTTTGGTCTTGTAGCTTCTAATATTTGTATTATCTTTTTGATTTTTTTTTTTTTTTGCCCTCTTGCCCTCTGTCTCACTCCCATCCCCACCCCCATAAACCACAACCACCAAAAGAACCTTTAGGTATATATCTAGCCTGTTTTAGCAACTTCTTCAAATGTTTTTGTTTGCTCTTTATTTTTATTAATCTATGCAGATGACAAACTCTTAAAATAGCACAGAAATACATGTGATGAAAAGAAACAGTCTTTCTTCCCATCTCTTGTGATAGTCATTTTAAATGAAAAATCTCAAAAACTCAGTGGGAAAAATGTGCTTCCAAAAAAAATCACAAGAATCAGTGAATTGCTTTATCTCTTAGCTGTAATTCACTGATAAGATTTAACATTAGTGTTAAAATTCACACATCCTTTCACAAAAATAAACAGAGATGCCTAGTAAGAGGGTACAAAGATTTCATGGTTTTGAAAATAGTATAGAAAAAATTCTTCAGCCTACAAAATTCATTGTCTTTTTTTTTTTAATCATTGTCCTTTTTTTTCCTACTGAAAGTTAAGGATGCAGAGGTTGGAAGGTGGGGTTGTAAAGAGAAGGAAAAATTTATATTTGCTAGTCTGGAGTTTTTGCTTTCTCTCCTGAGAAGGGGAGAGGGAGGTGGTTGCAGATGTATGGAAAAAATAGGCCTTACTGTGGCCTTGAGAAAAATAGAAACTGAATTTTCTTTTTGTTGCCAAGGCTCAAAAGATGTCTGCTACATTACACAGCATTAAACTTGTGTATATTTTGCTTACCTGAGGCAGTGCCAAAGAACTGAATTTATATATCCTCAGGGGAGAGAATTCAATTTAGCTAATTGAGTCAAATGAAAATTATTTACTATGCTAACACACTAAATAGTGGAAAGCAAGAAAAAGAAATAAAATGAGCTGCATGCCTCTGATAGAAGGGCCTCATTTAAAAATTGCTTTTTTATGTATAACAAATTGTTAGAGCAATGCTTATTAACAATGATTTATCACCTTTTAAAAAAAATCTGTTTTGTTTTGTTTTCCCAATTGTTGCTATTTTTGTTTTGTAGAATGGAGACCTCATAGTAGGAGGACCGGGAAGTTTTTATTGGCAAGGTAGGTTCCATGAGCAGAGAAGAAATGCCCATTTGTTGTTACTAACAAGAAGGTGAAGCACAAGTAACAATCAAACGTTGACCTTTTATTGCATTCATTTTATATCCATGTTCATGGTTTCCCAAATGATTGAGCTATCATTTCCCATTGTACATTGTTATATAAATGATATTTTAAAATACTGTTGCAACTTAATTCATTTATTCACCACATATTTATTGAGGCTACGCCAGGCTTTGTGCTGCTAGATGCTGGGGATACAGTGATGAGTAAAGACAGACATTGTTCCTACCCTCACAAGGTTAATACCTGGGGGAAGATGCAGGCATTAATCCAACACTCACGCAAGTACCTGAGACAGTCTGCACGTGGTACTCACTGTGAAGGAAAGGCATGTCATGATGGAGCCATGAGAGTGTAGGAGGCTTCTCCGAGGGTGTTTCTTGCAGATGTTTTGTCCTCTGAACACTGGCGGACAGGGGACTGAAATACAACCTGTGCTCTGCTTCGGGAGCCCTGAACTAGATGTGGGACAGCATCTGCCCAAACGGGATGATGCCTTCTAATTCTTATAAAGGAGTTACATAGGCCAGCAGCTTCCCTAAGGTCAACTAACTTGGAAGCAAGCAACCCTGAGCTGAGATCTGAACTTTGCTAGGAGGTAACTAGCAAAGAGAGAAGGGACCTTATGGAAAGGTTCTATGACCTGAAGCTGAGCAGTCAGGTGAGAGAGAGGGAAACCAGGGTGACCAGAGTCAGGAGATCGGGAGGAGCTGCTGAGTGATGTGGAGCATCCCCCCTGGCCATGAAGGGCTTGCAGGCCAAGGTAAGCAGATTTTTCTTTTCCTGAAAACAATAAGAAGTCCCTGGTGGATTGCAGGAGTTTAAACAGATGGCCTTAGCTACAGTAATTAATTGTTGCTTGTCTTGAGAATAATCGGAAACCACTGGAGAGTTTTAAGCATGGGATGCTATGATCAGATCTGTGTTTTGAAAAGATCACTCTGGTTGTTATATGGAAACTGGATTGGAGGTTGACCAAAGTGAAGTATCAGCAAACCAGTCATAAAGTGATAAGTTAGTTATAAGTTTATAAGGTAAACTAGCTATAAGGTTCAGATGAAGATGCTTGCTTCTTAGAGTGGTAATAGTACAGATTGAAAAGGGGAAGAAATTTGAGAAATATTTTGGGGGAAAATAAACAGCTTATCTAATGGGTTGGATATGTGTGGGTGAGGGAAGGGAGGATGCCAAGCATATGTTTCTGACTTTTGCAAGTGCATGGCTTGTAGGTGGGTCTCACCCACTGAGATGGGGAACCCTGGAAGAGAACAGGTTTGGAGTGCATTGGAGAGGGAATTTTATGAGTTTGCTTTTGGTTATGTTGAATATGAAAATGTTTGAGATATTCAAGGTTCTTCACATAAGTGTTTAGATGTATGGGCTTTAGCTCAGACAAGATATCTAGGCTAAAATACAAACTTCCATCACTTGCATCTTGGTGACAATTAAAGCCATGCATGTGGATGGGATGCCTACATAGAGATGACAGAGAATATTCCCTGAATTTTGGCTGTAAAGTTTAGGATAAAGATGAGTAGACTATGAAAGAGATGAATAGTTGAGTGAAGTTTTTCTTTTAAAATGGAAGACACCTGATCATATTTAAAAGCCAATGGAAGAGTACAAATATTGGGAGTCTGGGAAAGATGGTGGATTAGGAGGACCCTAAGCTCACCTTGTCCCACGGATACAACTAGATAACACTCACATCAGTGTAAATAGCCCAGAAAACAATCCCAAGACTGGCAGAACAAACTCCACAACTGAATGTAGAGAAGACGCCATACTGAAGAGGGTAGGAAAGGTGAAGATGTGGTAGGGAGCTAACCAGACCCCTGGGGCTGTCCTTGGGAGGGAGGGACACTGCAGGCACAGAGAAGGGAAAGAAATAGACTATCATGTCAGGGATCCCTCAGGGGGATGATGAATCCCTATTACATTGGCTTTGAAAACCAGAGGGGCCGACATTCACAAGTTCTTATAACCAGTGGGACTTTAAACCCCAGCATAAACATGCCATCTGCAGGAACCAGCATGGCACTGCCAATACTTACTACCTAACTTGCTAACTCCGTCTGCACTTCAATCGATCTGCCCCCCTCCAGTCAGACAGCTTTAGTCCCAGTTGCTGCAGGTCCCTTCCCATAGACCAGCAAAAAACTTGCTGACACCTTGCCTCCTGCCCCCATGCACTTTGAGGATCCACCCCTTTAACACTCTTGGCCAGAAGACATCCGAAATGGTGTTATATGCAAACAATGAATCATGGAACACTACATCAAAAACTAATAATGTACTGTGTGGTGACTAATATAACATAATAAAAACAAAACAAAAAAATAAAAAACAAAAAACAAAGTGGTGCCATAAGCCTGGCAGCGTGCAAACAGCCCTGACATGGGCCAGCACTACTCCACAGTGACTCCTGGCCTGGGGAGAGGGAAAGATAACCACACACACCCATCAGACTGTGGCCCCAGCAGTGGGCTGGGGACAGTCAGCTGTTCTGACTGCAGGACCTGCCCACCAATGAAAGTCTCTCAGGGAACAACATGGGGAAAGTTCAGTGATGCTGCATCTCTGGCAAATGCCTGGTCTGACTCAAATCAAGCCCAAGACAGCCCCAGACTGGACCACTAACAGCACAGGGACCAAACCCTACCCACAACAGGCAAAGAGAGCCACTGCAGATGCCTGGACTGAAGAAAAAGTAGCTCAGCCACAGCAGCAGGGCACATACAACACACATAGGAGACACTTCTGAAGCGCCAGGTTCTCGTGAACAGGTGACACCACACTGTAGGGGACCTCTTCTTCATAAGGTCACTACTTTCAAGAGCAGGAGATGTAGCTGACTTTCCTAATACACAGTAACAGACACAGAGAGTTGGACAAAATGAGGAGACGGAGGATTATGTCCCAAATGAAAGAATGGGACAAAAATCACAGCAAGTGATCTAAGCAAAATGGAGATAAATAATACGCCCAATAGAGAATTTTAAGTAGTAATCATAAAGATACTCATGGAACTTGAGAAAGGAGTGGAGGGCATCAATGACCCTTATCAAAAAGATAGAAAACATAAAAAAGAACCAATCAAAGATGAAGAACTCAATAAATGACATTAAAAATACATGAGATGAAATAAATAATGGACTAGAGGAAGCAGAAGAACAGGTCACTGGACCTGGAGGATAAAGTAATGGAAAGCAACCAAGCTGAACAGGTGAGGGGAAAAAATAATGCAAAATGAAAAGGCTTAAGGAATTCAGTGATACCATCAAGCATAGTGACTTTCACATTATAGGGATCCCAGAAGAAGAGAGAAAAGGGGGCAGAAAATTTATTTGAATAAATAATAGCTGAAAACTTTCCAAATCTGGGGAAGGAAACATAAATCCAGATCCAGGAGGTACAGGGAGTTCTGCAATAAAATCAATCGAAGGAGGTGCACACGAAGACACATAAGTAATTAAAATGGCAAAAAATAGCATATCAACAGGATTTATTCACAGAACTAGGACAAACAATTCTAAAATTTGTACAGAACCACAAAAGACCCTGATTAGCCAAAGCAATCTTGAAAGAAAAGCAAAGTGGAGGTATCACAATTCCAGATTTCAAGTTACACTACACAGCTATAGAAATCAAAACAGTGTGGTACTGGCACAAAAATAGACACATAGGCCAATGGAACAGAATAGGGAGCCCAGAAATAAACCCATGGTTATATACTCAATTAATGTTCAACAAAGAAGGCAAGAATATCCAATGAGAAAAAGACAGTCTCTTCAACAAACGATATTGAGAAAACTGGACAATTACATGCCAAAGAATGAAATCGGAGCACTTTCTGACACCATACACAAAAATAAACTCAAAATGGATCACGGACCTAAATGTGAGACCAGAAACCATAAAAATCCTAGAAGAGAACATAGGCAGTCATTTCTCTGACATCAGCCATAGCATCTAGGTATGTCTCCTGAGGCAAGGGAAACAAAAGCAAAAATAAGCTATTGGGACTATTTCAAAATAAAAATCTTCCGCACAGCAAATTAAGCAATCAACAAAACTGAAAAACAACCTACTGAATGGGAGAAGGTATTTGCAAATGATATACCCAATAAAGAATTAGTATCCAAAAAATATAAAGAACTTCTACAACTCAATACCAAAAAATAAATAATCTAATTAAAAATGGTCAGAAAACTTGAACAGACATTTCTCCAGAGAAGACACACAGGTGGCCAACAGACACATGAAAAGATGCTCAGTGTCACTAATCAGGGAAATGCAAATCAAAACCACAATGAGATAGCACCTCATACCTATCAGAATGGCTAAAATCAAAACACAAGAAACGACAAATGTTGGCAAGGATGTGGAGAAAAAGGAACCCTTGTGCACTGCTGGTGGGAATGCAAACTAGTGCAGCCACTGTGGAGGCTTCCTCTGAAAATTAAAAAATAGAATTACCTATGATCCCATAATTTCACTACTGGATATTAACCCAAAGAATACAAAAACACTAAGTCAAAAAGATATATGCACCCCTATGTTTATTTCAGCATTCTTTACAATAGCCTAATTATGGAAGCAGTCCAGCTGTCCATCAATAGATGAATGGATAAAGAAGTGGTATATAAACAATGGTGGAATATTACTCAGCCATAAAAAAGAGTGAAATCTTGCCATTTGCAACTACATGCATCGATCCATGTTAGGGTTTACTACTAAATGAAATAAGTCAGTCAGAGAAAGACAAATTCCATGATTTCACTCATATGTGGAATTTAAGAAACAAAACAAATGAACAAATTTAAAAAAGAGAAAAACCAAAACACAGACTCTTAACTATAGAAAACAAACTGATGGTTACCAGAGGGAAAAAGGGGGGACAGGGGATGAGTGAAATATATGAAGGGGATTAAGAGTACACTTATTTTGACAAATACTGAGCAATGAATAGAATTACTGAATCACTATATTGTACACCTGAAACTAATATAACACTGCATGTCAACTATACTGGAATTAAAATAAAAAATAAAATAATAAAAAACTACAAATTTTTTTTTAAAAGCCAATGGAAGAGATCTGGGAGATGGGTTTATGATAAAATTGTATGTGAAATTACTATTTTTTTTAAGATTTTATTTATTTATTTGAGAGAGAGAGAATGAGAGAGAGAAAGCACATGAGAGGGGGGAGGGTTAGAGGGAGAAGCAGACTCCCCGCCGAGCAGGGAGCCCGATGTGGGACTCGATCCAGGGACTCCAGGATCGTGACCTGAGCTGAAGGCAGTCACTTAACCAACTGAGCCACCCAGGTGCCCCTGAAATTACTATTAAGCTTAATTCATACATGTACAATTATGAACATCAAATAATTAACATTTCAGTCTTAAAAATTATTTTGCAAATTGAAAAACTATATTTTATGCAGCAGATGGTTATAAAGTAAAAATTATGTGTGTTTAAAAAGATTTCTTCTAGTTCACTTGACTAGATAATCTAATTCACTTGATTAGATAATTCTTTCCTTTCCTTAAGTTAAAATGTCAGATACTGATGATTTGCTGAAAAGTAGCCATACCAAGGAGATTTAGAAGCATTGTCTGTGATAGGTAATGTAAAATTTTATTTAGGCTTAAGATTATAATGTTTATTGAAGCAACTAAAGAAAACAAAGGCAGTGTGTATGTGGGAGGTGGGAAGGGGATATTTAGTTTTAAACCAGAGAAAATTGGCAAATTCTGTAGACATTGTTCACAATCATTTCAGGCACAGTCACTGGGAAATATTTATGGCCAGATTTGATAGTTTTATTCCTTTTGGACTTCAAACAGAAAGATTGTGTGAATTATCAGTAAATTCCCAAAGAATAATTTGGCTTTAAAACTAAAATTAATATTAAATGTTAGTTTCTTGAAGTCATTTCTCCAGTTTTCTCCCAAGAAGCATGAGATCACACTCGTCCCTTAGATGTCCATTATAAATATAGGAATGCATGGAAATTGTGGTGGAAAATTGTTGGCCATCTTTTGGATATTTGACCACCCCAATATGATCATATTTCAAGACTTTTAATAGTGACTTTATTTGGGAGATATTAGCCAAAGTTCTTACCATATCATTGTTGGCAGCCATGGATTCCTTTTTTTTTTTTTTTTTTGCTAAAATTCTGGATCTCACTGGACCTCACAGCCTCCCATTGTCATAATTTTATGCTCTATGTATACATTTTAACATAAAAATTAAGAGCTCAAAGGTTATGTAATTCCCTCCCTTAACATAACTGATAGATTTCGCGATCTATTAATTAAGTGATTTAGATTTAATCTGTATTTTGTGAGAACACAAAATGTCTTCTTAGAATGCCAAAGGAGACCTTGGTTGTAATGCCAAATATCCTAAAAGTGAAACCACATGACCTGAGAGAAAGCACTCATGCTCTCTGGGCCTCAGCTTCCCCACTTATAAGAAGTTATGCTTTGGCTAGATGATCTCAAAATTAGATGATGTTTCTTCTATCCATGATGTTCCAGATTAAAAATTTAATTCATAAATTTTGCCAACAGGTGTCTTTACTCCAACATTTTTCTCATTTGGAAATGGAGGGAGTATGTATTATGAAGGCATTGGGAAGACAGATAAAATTGTGTAGTTCATCTTTGGTTCTTCTGTCAGAATGGAAAGTTCTATCCAGCTGTAACCAGTTTTACCTTGCAATTTGGCATGTGGGAAAATTCATCATCAAAAATGCAAGCAATTCCATGATTATTTTCAAGGGAGTATATATTATTCACAGGGCCTGTCTCTTGCATTCATTCAGCTAATGTATTAATTTGTTTGAACACAGGTCAGGTGATCACTGCCAGTATTGCAGATATCATTGCAAATTACTCATTCAAGGATATTCTAAGGAAATTGGCTCGAGAAAAACAGACAGACGTGGCTCCAGCTTCCTATGATGATAGTTACCTTGGTGAGAATTGTTGCTCAACACATTTGTTGTTTCTCAAAAGGCAAACATATTAAATGTAGATGCAAATTTTATTCCTCACTTATCTGATATTATTCTGCAACTTATGCAAATTTTCTTTCCTTATTAGCTTAGAATGGACTTTCTTTTGTTGAGCCATATTATATGTCTTTTCTTTAGGTTCAGCCTATTTTCTAGGCTCCATAACAGAATCTTTCTTCAAATTCAACAACCATTTTTTTAATTTTAAAAATTTCAATAAATTAGACTAGATGGATACTTCCTTCGCACAATAAAACATTGACCTCAGCCCCAAAGTCAATATCTTATTTAGTGGAGGATTTTGATGGTTACTTCTGTGTTTCAATTTAAACGGTAGTATGCAGTTATGCAATCAAACACTAACCATCATAGTGTCTTGCACATAAAATATTTTGCCAATTGTAGATAGTATGAATTAGTGGGGCTGCCCAACACTGTAGGGGCAACATGCTAGTGGTCCTTTCCAGTTTTTAGAGCAACAACAAAAGACCTTCAAATAGTTGCTAGAATATTGTCAAAATGTATTACATGCAAACAATGTCATTGCACCTCTGTTGCTTCCCACTTTTGGTATCCTATTGGCATTTTGATGGCTTAATAAATTAAGCAAAATGTAGTTATATTTTTCACCTCACCTCACTTTTTTTGTTTTGTTTTTTGTTTTTTGTTTTTCACCTCACCTCGCTTTAGAGGTAAGTGAAATTTGTGGAAAACCATCCTTAAAGAAATTAGGAAGTAGACCTTCTTGATGATCAGAAATAGCAAAACCTGAGCACAAAAGATACCTTTCAGAGTATCATGTCTGATCCTGATGAATTAACAACCTTAAGATGCAGTGGCCACCATTTACACTTTAAGGTGGATTATGAAGCATCCCTCAGAATCTGATTGTGCTGCCATTCTCAGAAGAAGCAGGTCTATTATGCATCCAGGATTTAGTACAGAACTGTTCATATTGGCTTCACTAATTTTTCCCTCTACAGAACCCTAAACTTTTATGTTGCAATATTTGTCGAGATTTCTGAACAAAGCAGTACTATGGTAATTCTTTCATTTTTCTAGACATAGCTCATTTGTAAAGCCTTCAAGCATGATTGGTTTTTCTTTTCTTTAACACAGGATATTCAGTTGCTGCTGGGGAATTTACTGGAGACTCTGAGCAAGGTGAGAGACATTATTGAATGTAAGTCATTTATAAAGCCCGGGAAAGATAAGGTGACCTAAAAAGCCCCTTTATAAAGATAATTTTCGTCACTACACAAAATGTATAAAAATGGAATCCCAGAATGTATATGATAATAATCTATAGAAAAACAAACAAAATACACTTCAGCACAGCTTTATAAGTCTCAAAAAATTCCATAAGACTGAATATCATTCTTTATAAAATCTAGTTAAGCAATAAAAAACAAGTCCAGTAATCCCATGTTATGCATTAAAAAAAAAAAATAAGGTGATTAAATGGCCTACACAAAAGCCATGCTGTTAATGACAGATCAAATTTGAAAAATCAACATCCCCCATCTTTACTTTAATTTCTGGGATCTCATATTGAACATGTCCATACTAAACTCTCCACCAGACTCCAACCCAACATCTCCACATTATTTCCTTTTCCCCTTTGGACATGCTCAAGCCCAAAATAATGGAATGAATTAACCCCTATTCTCATATATGCCCCTCACCTCTGTCCTCTATATCCTGTGAAGGCTGTCATCCCTGGTTTTAATCCACTGATTCTGTAGCCACTCTAATTTCCAGTGGTCAAATGCTACTTTTTTTTAAAGTATAATTTCAAATGTCATCTCCTCCAGAAATCCTTCTTTTACTTCCTTCTGTAAACTCCTATCTCATCTCATTTTTCTTTCTCCTAAGGCACTTATCATTCATTTATTTGTCCAAAATTTTTTGAGCACCTACTCTGTGCCAGACTCTGTATTAAGTGTTGAACACATGGAAGTGAACAGATGATCCTTACTCTCAGAGTTTATGGTCTTAGTGGGGCTGACAGGCATTAAATAATGAACACAAAATACCTGATTAAAAATTGTAGTAAGTGCTAGGATAAAGCTCTAGACATAAAACTAATCCAATCCTCATGACCTAATCACCTCCCAGAGGCCCTGCCTCCTAAGACCATCTCACATTAGGGGTTAGGTTTCAATAGTATGAATTTGGGGGGGGACACAAACATTCAGCCCATAAGAATACCTATCATATACAAGACTGGTATTGTTTATTGAATGACTCAATCATCAATCAATCAATCAATATTTTCTTCTTGTTTCATATGAACCTTAACTACTTTTTACTAATGTGTTTTAATGAATTCACAAAGAATTAAGAGTAAATGAAATGTGGCCTTCCCTAGAAATCATCAGAGCTCTTTTAACTGTTTCATGTCAACAAGACCTACAAAGCAGAAATTCACAGAGCATAAAACACTCTTTATGCAGTGAAGTAGGGGTTGAAAGCAGGGTTTTTTGTGGGTTTTTTTTCATTAAAAGAACAATTTTTCTTTTAAACATAATTTTTAAAGGCCCTGTCTTGCCATTTTTTCTTCAAGATATTAAAAGACAATCTATTTTGGTGGTTAAAAGCATGGACTTTGGAGCTAGACCACTTGAGTTTCAACCCTGACTTTGCCACTTACCAGCTCTGTGACCTAGTTACCTGAATCTCAGTGCCTCCATTTCTTAATTTCTAGAAGAGAGATGGTGGTGATGATGATGATGATGATAATGGTAATGATGATGATGATGGTGATGACGATAACAATGAAGATGATAGTATTATCTATATCATAGGATTCTTATGAGGATTAAATAAGCTATTCCTATATGTTCATTAAACAGTAGAATAATTGCTGATACATAACAAATGCTATTTAAATATTAGCTATAAGAAGAAAGAACTCTTGGGTTAGGGACCATCAGAGATAAAATTGAATTCCTAGTACCCTAGAAGAGTCAAATCTTATAATCACTCAGTGATTTAGCAAAGGAAACTGTAAAATATGCCAAATGATTTTAAACATGACATTAAACTCTTGGAAAGTTCCCCCACCCAGTACAGCATTTAGTCCTGACCCAAGGAAATTAAGAGGGATGCATGACAGCATATCACAGAGCAAGACAGTAGAAGATCATAGTGATTTTCCGTCAGATCACAGAAATAACTAGATGGATCCAAGTTTTAAATGATTTGTGGATATGTAAAGGCACTATCAGAGATCATGATCCATTTATCAGACCACACCAAGCCATGACTACCCATGTTCACTACTTACTTAATTAGACTGGAAAGAATTGGAATTCTATGAAAAACAGTGAGTGACTTGATGTCCTCTAGATGAGAGGTCCTTAATATGGGATCCTTGGACTCTGGATGGTACATGGATGGACTTCACAGGATTTGCACCCCTAGAAATTATATGCAAGGTTTTGCAGGCATGTGAACTTTTCCAATGAGAGGATCCATAACTTCCATCTACTTCCCAAGTGTGCTCGTGATTCAAAAAGATTAAAATATTTTGTTCTTGTTTTAGAGTCTGATGTGGTGAGCCAAAAACCAAGAAAGTGATCTGGCCAATCCTAGAGAATATGAATGCCTGCTTTTTAGAGGTTAAACAGTAGAAATATTATAAAGCATGTGGCACACTCTCTAGTGGGTAGAAGACATTCGATAGACACTAGCCTCCTTTCTGCTTCTCACTAATGGGGTTGATGGCCAGGTCATGTATTTTGAGGCCAGGTATCTAACTTTTTCCTCCATGTATTATTGATATTAAGAGAAGGTTTACCATGAGTTACTGAAATGGATCTAAGAAAAGTCACTTATTTTCCCTCCCAACTGAATATTTTTACATTTGAGTGACAGTTCTAACTTACCTTAAACTACAAACAATTTCCCCATCTTGATCATTTGTAAATCATTATGAACATTTTTAACCAGCATTTACTTTTTTTTTCTTTTTTTTTATTCTTATGTTAATCCCCATACATTACATCATTAGTTTTAGATGTAGTGTTCCATGATTCATTGTTTGTGCATAACACCCTGTGCTCCATGCAGAATGTGCCCTCCTCAATACCCACCACCAGGCTAACCCATCCTCCCACCCCCCTCCCCTCTAGAACCCTCAGTTTGTTTTTCAGAGTCCATCGTCTCTCAGGGTTCGTCTCCCCCTCCGATTTCCCCCGCTTCATTCTTCCCCTCCCGCTACCTTCTTCTTCTTCTTTTTTTTTTTCTTAACATATATTGCATTATTTGTTTCAGAGGTACAGATCTGAGAGTCAACAGTCTTGCACAATTCACAGCGCTTACCAGAGCACATACCCTCCCCAGTGTCTATCACCCAGTCACCCCATCCCTCCCACCCCACCCCCCACTCCAGCAACCCTCAGTTTGTTTCCTGAGATTAAGAATTCCTCATCCAACATTTACTTTTAATAACTCCTAGTGTTGTGGCCATGTGAGGTTGCAGACTCCAAAGTTACTGAGTGTGATGGTTGTTGTCTTTTAAATGAAATTCTGAATGTTTGTGGAATGCTTAGTAGTGGTTGTCATGTATTTCAAATGGGATAGTCAGTCTTTTCTGGTTCATAGGCCTGATTCTGGAATCAGTCAACTCCATTATATCGGATGGTGGTTTGTTGTTACATGCCAATTTAATTCATACCAAGTAAAGATTACTGAAAACTGAGCAGTGTGCTACCAGTTCTGCCACCTTTCCTAGAAATCTGTCCAGATAGCTTAGTTTTTTTTTTTTTAAGATTTATTTATTTATTTGAGAGAGTGAGAATGAGAGAGAGAGAGTACATGAGAAGGGGGAGGGTTAGAGGGAGAAGCAGGCTCCTCGCTGAGCAGGGAGCCCGATGCGGGACTCGATCCAGGGACTCCAGGATCATGACCTGAGCCGAAGGCAGTCGCTCAACTAACTGAGCCACCCAGGCGCCCCGGGATAGCTTAGTTTTTCTAAGCCTGGTTGTATTCTTCAAGGACATGCTTCACCTTCTCTCCCATTGCTGAGGTTGAGCAGTCCATGCTCCTTTGTAAGGTTAACTCTCCACTTTGCACTAGGCTTCATTCCCTCTCATGACTCAAAGAAGGGACTCCAGCCATTCCTAATTCTCTATCTCATATCATCAGATTTTTTAATCATCCCCATGAATAGACAAGCATACTGTTATTTCTCACATCTTAAAAAGAAAATGTCTTATTCCACTTCCCCCTCCAGCAAGCACCTGTATTCTCTGCTTCAAGAGCTGTCACTCTTCTCTGCCTGTATCTCTTGTCTTCCAGTTCCACCGTCCCCCTCCTCTTAAACTCACTGCTCACTGAAACAGCTTGTGTCAAGCAAACCAGAGGCCTCATGCAACTCATCTTCCTTAACTCTCAGGAGCATCTGACAGAGTTCATCATTCCCTCCTCATTTCTTCACTCGACTACCCAGACACTTGCGGCTCCTTCTCCATCTCTGATTCCCCTTTAATTTCTCTCATCTCACTGAAGTGTCCCCGGGTTAAATATTTGGGCTTTTTATTTCCTCTTTGAGTTTTGGTACTCTCATCCAGTCTCACTTATTTTTCCAGCTTATACTGAATTCCAGGCTTGTGGTACTTCTCCAGATTACACTGAATTCTAGGTTCAGGGATACATGTTCTAAGATCTAGAACCTCAAACTCAATACTCAACATCTCTATTTGAATAGCTGTCTCAGGCTTAATGTGCTCATGAGCAAACTCCTAACCTTCCCCCCGAAACGTGATCTACCCTCCAACAGCTTCATCTCAGTAAGTGACAATGCCATCCTCCCAGTTGCTCAAGCCAAATACCTTGGAAGTCAGCCTTGGGCTGTACTCTTTCTCTCACACCCCATCCATATCCAATTCATGAGTAAATCCTGCTAACTAAACTCTCAAAGTATGACCGGAATCTGACCACTTCTCACTTCCAGCACAGCTTCTACTTTATTGCAGTAGACTCTTACCCGGTCTCTCTGAATTTACCCTTGTCCCCCTGTAGTCTGCTCTAAATCCAGCAGCTAAAGTGGTCCTTTAGAAACAGAAGTCAGATTGTGTAACTTCTTCGATCCAGTGATTTTTCAACTCATTCAGTCTGAAACTCAAGTCTTCACAATGATCTGAGAGACTCCATTCATGAGGCTACTAGTTACTTTGACCTCATCTCCTACCCCTTTACTCCTCACTCCCTCTTCTCCAGCTACCGTGGTCTCTTTGCTATTCTTTGAATACTCCAGACACACTTCTACCTCAGGACCTTTGCACTTGCCATTCTTTCTGACTAAAACATACTTTTCCCACTTCTCCATAAGAAAAGCCTCACTTTCTTCAGTCTTTGCTCCAATGTCACTTTCTTGCCATGTCCTTTCCTGCTAATTGTGCCCTAATAAGTCATACGTCCTTCCCCATCCTACCTCCAGCACTCCCTGTACCATTTTACTGTTTGTTTTTTCTCACTCACTACACTTATCCCCTTCAAATATGCCATTTCATTGACTATGCTTTTTAAATTGACTGTCTCTTCCAACCAGAGTATAAGTTCCGTGAAAGCAGGGAATTTTGTCCATTTTGCTCACTACTGTATACTCCATTTGCCTATAAATATTTGTTGATTGAATGAATGGATTTACTATTGAAAAGTCCAACATCTAACCCCAAATGAATCTTTTTTGATTATTAATGCTAATAGCATGACCACCCACCTCTGCTAGAACACAGCACACCAGATATAGTTGATGCTAGAACTTGTGCTATACCTTTCAGGGCAGGATGAGGGGAAGGGAAATTTAAGTGGGAGGGGATTCTCTTCCAGGCCCTTCCTACTTAAATTAAACTAAATTTTTAACCCCAATGAATCAAAGGTTGGTTTAGATTTATAGAAACAAGAACTGAAAGATTTTTGATAATTAGCAATTCCAACTCCCTCCAATTGCAGGTAACTGGAAAAATGAGGTTAAATGACACATCCCAGGTATACGGCAGGCCCAGGAATAACACCATTACCTTCTGAATCTAGAGCCAGATCATAGTGCAATGAGTTATATGGACCCTTTCCCCCAGATTTGCCTCTTCTGTTTCTATTAGTGAAGCTTCCCTTTTGGGGGACCCTTAGCTACCAGGTCACCTGCTAATTCTACTACCAGTAAACATTTCCAAGGGGGCCAGACTCGTGTCATTTATGATGGCTTTTCTTTAGGTAACCAGAATTGTTTTAACATGTTCATGTGACAGAAGCTAAACTTTTTACACTAATACAAAAGATGTCACCACAGTGAAAGCTAGAGAAACCCAGAGTAAGAGGTTTAATCTACAAATCACACACAGAGCTGAGAAGCCAGGCTTATGCTATACAGGCAAAAACACATGGAGACCAGTGATGAAGACTGGTAAATCTCACAGTACAACTTTTGTTCTGTATTCCATAGTCTGTAGCAGAAGCAAAAGGAAACACAAAACCATGACTTCACACTTCCAGCTCTTCACATGGTGGTTACTCATGTAAAAAGCACTATCTTTAACTGATGTGTTGCATAACTTTAAAATATATGTAATCCCCCTCCTCAATGACTATTTTTATCCCCAGAACTGGTTGCCGGCATTCCAAGAGGAGCACAGAATTTTGGATATGTGAGTACAAAGAATGCATTGCTGGATATTTTCTTATATATGCAAAGAAATGCTTCATTGCATTCAACTTTTAAATGGTTTTAAATGCCTTTTAATAGTGAGCTCCTATAGATCCATGCTTGTATGCTTGTTTGCTTACTAAAAAAGGAAGGAAAACAAATGAAGCTAGATTTTTTTTTTTTCCTGATCTATGTACAGAATCAGCTACAGAGTTTGTGGGACCTGGTGCAAAATGAAGATGCAGGGCCCTTTGTCCAAATTTAAGAATTTCAGGATCACAACAGCTGGGCATTAAACCAAGGGTGGGGTCTGATTGAACGTGGGGACCAGTGTGACGGCGCAGGTCACACCCATGAAGCCCACACGATTCTTGTGCTTCATCCAGGAATAATTGCAGAGAATACTGTTGCTGATGTGCTCAGCATTTTAATATGCCTCATATGGTAGAAATGAGAAAATCAATTGTTATTACACTAGCGTATTTGTTTCCTGAGACTGCCACAACATTACCATAAACTGGGTGGCTTAAAACAATATAAAATTATTTTCTCATAGTTCAAGAAACCAGAGTCTGAAATCCCAGTGTCAGGCAGCGTGTCACTTCCTGCAGCGCGTCTAGCAGAGGATCTTTCTTGTCTATTCCGGCTTCAGGTGGCCCCTGCCTTTTTTTGGTGTGTGTCAGCATGACTCCAATCTCTGCCTCTGTCTTCAGATGGCCTTCTTCCATCTGTGTCTATGTGTGTCCTCTCCTTTCTGATGAGAACATCAGTCATTGGATATAGGGCCCACCCTAAACCCAGGATGATTTCATTTCAAGTTCCTTAATGTATTTCATCTACAGAGACCTTATTTCCAAATAAGGTCACCTCCTGAAGTTCTGGGCAACATGAACTTTGGAGGGATACCATTCAGACCCGTTATACCTACTTACCACAAAATTAGGAAAAGAAAATCAAGAGACCTTCTGAAAAGAAAAAGTTATATTTTAAATAATGTTTATTTTTTAAAAAGTCTAGTGAAATAGTATCTGCAGATTTTAGGTTGGCTGAATAGAATTAAAGGTAATATTTTTGCTATGTAGATAACATTTAAAATTTTCAGTTTTGTTTTTTTGTGAAGAGCCATAATCATCAGTTTCTCATAATAATGTAAACACAGAAATGAATTTAGACAAAAACCCTGATTAGATCAATTAACTGGCCATCAGGTTAATGGGTCTCAGAGTTCATTTGAATTCAATTTCTATTTTCCCTTTTCAGATTAGTAAGCATGCATTTTATCTGAAAGTATCACAGTCTTAACCATAAATAAAAGTTAAATTGGATTTTTTTAAAGATCATTCTTACGGGATTACATTTTTGTTTTACATATAGTTAATAATTAACTACTCTTCCCCAAAATTTAAAAATGACTTAAGTTGTAATTTAAAATGTTTTTTTCTCCAATTCTGTCAAATGATGTAACCTATCTAATCTCTATGATTTCAGGTTTCAATCATTAACTCTACAGATATGACTTTTATTCAGAACTTCACTGGCGAACAGGTGAAGACCTTTTAATACCAAACAATGTCACTCAGGACTAATAGTAAATCACAATATTCATATCATTTATTCATTCATAAAATAAATGTTCACCGAGTACCTACTATATGTTGGAAACTGTTCTAGGCACTGGGAATATAACCATGCACCAGACAGACAAGATCCCAGCTTTCATGCAGCAGTGTCACTAACTACTGGAGTCTGAGAACAATCCTGTTATGTTGTAGGCCCGTATATAGTGTGCCTGGTGGTGAGTTCTAGGTATCCGCCTTCCCTCTGAGAAAACACAGGCTTCTCGTAGGCCCCATTGTATCTGTCAGAGTCAATGGGCCTGTGCTCTGCCTCCCTTTCTCACTGTGACTGGAGCCCTCCACCCTCCCAACATGATGTGGAGGTTGACAGGCTATCTTGTTCTGGTCCCTTCCTCCCAGGGACTAGATATTGTTCCTCATCCACCATCACTGGCTGAGGTCTTATTATGAATGAGGGACATGTCTGTCATTCTCCTAACCTAATATGGCCTGAGGTCATACTTTATCCACCACCCTGAGTTGTCCGGGGTATTGTGACCTGTTGAAATTTGCCACATTCCTTTAAACAATGAATGTGGTATGGCCATCTAAGGGAGCCAGTCGTTAATTGAATCAGTTTCTCGGGGCAACCCATATTCTCTCCTAGCCAGAAGCCCACACTACTGAACTTCTAGGAAGCCTCACATTTGAATGTGGCCAAGTTACATCTTAACCTTCTGGATCATAGTTTAGGGCCCTTAGATGCTCCATTCTTAGATAGATATGTAGATTTGGAATAATACATTTGTCTAGCAATTTTGATTAATAAAGTTTTCTGTTGAACACAGAGCATTTTTTACATCCCCCCCCCCCCAATTAGGGCTTTGGTCTATCCATTACTCTGCAATTTTCAACAAAGCATTTAACAATGTCCCTCATGATACTCTTGTGGTACATATGGAGAAGTAAGGCCGGGACAATACTGAAGTTGGATGAACTTATAAATTTTGAACTATTCTCAAGTGATGGTAATTAATGGTTTATTGAAAATCTGGCAAGACTTCTCTTTTATCCAGATTTGTTTCACATTTTTATCATTAGAAGCTCTTTAAACATTATTAAATTTGGCCTTTCTATAACTTCTTGTCCTCAATACCACCTAGTTCTTCAGTCTTGAACCTCAGCATTTAATGCATAAATGATGAAACTCCTCTGAGTGAAGTCCACACAATGCCACACCAGAAATAAGAACTTCACTGTATATGTTTGGAATAGAGAAGAGAGGTGGGAAAACTGCATTATTATTACACAGTTAACTCATGCATTCATTCCCTCTGCAAAGAGCATTTGGTACCTGGCAACTATATCCTAGTCTTCAGAATACTATAATAAAAATGCCATAGATTGGGTGGCTAAAAAACCCAAATATTTATTTCTCACAGTTCTGGAAGGCTGGGACGCCCAGGATCAAGAGGTAGGCAGATTCAGTATCTGGGGAGATTCATATAGATAGACATATTCTTAGGTCCTCACTTGGTGGAAGGAGGGCTAGAGAGCTCTCTGGGGTCTCTTTTATGAGGGCACTAACCCCATTCATGAGGACTCCACCCTCATGACCTAATCACCTCCCAAAGGCACCACCTCCTAATACCATCATATTGGGGGTTAGGATCAATATTTGAATTTAGGGGAAGGAAGGCACACAAATATTCATCTATAGCAACTGTATATGTTTGAAATAGAGAAAAGAGGTGGGAGAATTTAATTATTTCATGACACTTGTTAACTCATGTATTCATTCCCTCTGCAAAGAGTATCTGGCACCTGGCACCCACTCTGAGCTAGACCCTAGTCAGGCACTGTAGACAGAAGACTGAACAACACAGACCAAAATCTCTGCCTTCTGTGGAGGACACTTTCTAGTGGATTGTAGACTGATTACATTAGAAGATGATGGGAGGCTAAGTCAGCTAAAGCACTGGATGCCAAAACATGGAAAAAAAACATCTCGACAACTTCAAAACTATGCGCTGAATCTGAAAAGATGATAAATGTTGAAAACATAGCTTGAAAAACAAAAAACTTAAGAGCTAGAATGTGGCTCGCTAATTATCCTCAGAAGAGACTTAGAAACCTTAGTTGACAATGAACTCAATATGAATTGATACTGAGCATGGTTTCCCGTGAAATTAAAACCCTTTTTATGCTTCATTGATATAAAGAGCCCAAAGCAAAGAGTGTAAATCCTACTTAACTCTTCTCTGGGCAATGCATTCATGGGGTATTATCTTTTCTTTGGTATCACATGCAGTATCTCTAAGAAAGAGAGGCCATGATGGTGAGCCAGCTACAAATATTTCCATATGAAATATCATACAGGAGTGGAATTAGATTCATTCTGTGAGGTTCAACATGGCAGAACTAAATAGGATTAAGGACTAGAAGTTACAGAAGTGCCAATTTTAGCAAAGAAAATTCTAATAATTGTGTCCACAAATTGAATGGGCTGATTGTTGAATAGCTGCAGAGGATGACCAAGCAGATGTCAGGGGTACTGAGGGGAAATTATGCATGGGGTCAGCCTGAATGACTTTAAGACTCTGTCCATGTCCAGGAGCCCATGAATTTAATGCAGAAGTCTGCTGCAATGAGATTCATCCTTCAGGAAAAATTGAGAGAGGACTATAAAAATTATTTTTGAACATAAACTATGTCATCTCACGGTTTTTCTTTGCAGATGGCATCTTATTTTGGATATACGGTCACAGTGTCAGATGTTAACAATGATGGGTAAGTTTATAAGAACTTCCTCACTCACCATATGTTATATTCATCCACAAAGATGTTGCATTTTTTTTTCCTTCATGAAATAGATCCTTCCATACTTCTTCAACAAGATAGAGGCTCTCTTGTTTTAATTGTTTTGTTTGGGGTTTTTTTTGGTTCAGGGCAAGAGGATACATCTACTAAAGAATTCTATAGTCCTATTTTATGTCTCTATGGAGATTTTCCACATCTCCCACTTCCAGAAAAGGACTGTTTTACTTAGTTTTATCTTTAATTTAATGAACTGAATAGTCCTTGGCCATTTGAAATCCAAAGCCATAAAAGCATTTGCTCATCTGTCTCTTTACCCTTACTTAGCATGTGATACATTCATAGACCATTTGCACATAAATAAACATTTTTTTTCTCCTGACATGGCTTTAACCAACATACTAGTAATGCCCGTGGAGAAGATGAAATAATAAGTGAACTTTTCAGAGTATGGCAGCAAATTACAATTGAGCTTGGATCAAACACCATGATAAACTATGGTTGTGTTTAAGTCATTCCTTAAAAACAAACTATTATTAAACATCTCTTTGGCTCACTAAAACCATCTAACTGATAGATAAAACAGATGATTAAATAAGAAAGCCAATACATTGAGATAAACTGATTAGCCATCCAATAAATATCATTGGAGCACCTACTGTGTGTCAGCCATTGTTCTTAGTGTACAGAATATGGTGGCGAATAAGGCAAAATAGGTCTCTGCACTCAGAGAGTTCACATTTTTATAAAAATCAAATACCTGCAGAATCCTGACTATGTTCCAGGATCTGGGCTAAGCAAGCACTTTAGATACATCATTGATGGACATTAGCTATGATCTTCATGTAGATAGAAATGTACTTTATATATTATGGTGGCATATGACTGGAGAAAAATTTAGTTACTTTTGCACCTTTTGAAAAATATATTTTTTTAAGATTTTATTTACTTGAGAGAGAGAGAGCACAAGTGGGGGAAGGAGCAGAGGAAAAGGACAAGTAGACTCTGCACTGAGAGCAGAGCCTGATGCAGGGCTCAATCCCACGACCCGGAGATCATGACCTGAGTTGAAATCAAGAGTCGGACACTTAACCGACTGAGCAACACAGGGGCCCCTGGAAAAGATCTTTTTTATTATTCTTCCATTCAGCATATATTTCTCGAGCATCTACTATACACCAGCACTGTTCTAGGTGCTGGGATATAGCAGAGAACAAAATAGACACTGCTACCCTCATAGAAGCTATACTAGAGGTGGGGAGTTGGGGACTACAGACAAAAAGTAAGTCAGTCAAGTCAAGCATATTTAGATGGTGATGAACACCAAATAGGAATAAAAAAAATGGAAGGGCTGAAACCAAGATGTCCTTCAGTAGGTAAATGCACGTTCAGACAACGGAATATTGTTCAGTGCTAAAAAGAAATGAGCTGTCAAGCATGAAAATACATGGAGGAAGCTTAATTGCATATTATGAAGTGAAAGAAGCCAATCTGAAAAGATTACATACGGTATGATCTCAGCTATATGACATCCTGGAAAAGGCAACACTGTGGACACAATAAATGGATCACGGGTTGCCAGAGGCCAGGGGGGAGAGGAGGGATGAACAGGCACAGAGGATTTTTAAGGCAGTGAAGCTACTCTGTAAGACACTACAATGGTGGATCCATGTTGCTATACATTTGTCCAGACCCACGGGATGTCCAACACCGGGAGTGACCCTCATGTAAACCATGGACTCTGGGTGATGATGACGGGTCACTGAAGCTTCATCGATTGTAACACATGCACCACGCTGGTGGGAGATGTTGAGAGTTGGGGGAGGCTGTGCCTGTGGTGGCCGGGGGTATACGGGAACTCTCTGTACTTTCTGCTGGAGTTTGCTTCGAACCTAAAACTTCTCTAAAAGATAGTCTATTAATTAAACTTATAAAAGCAAAACAGAAGGGGGGGTAGAAAATATTGGGAGGGTTGTGACTTTAAACGGGGTAGATAGGGAAGGCCTCGGTGTTAAGGTTGAGGAAAGTTCAGGAATGATCTGCCGGAAGTGGGGTCCATGGGGAATCTCTTCCATGGGGAAGAGATTCCCGGAGGTGGGGGCTGCTGGAAGTCCTAGGACGTCAAAGAGGCTTGGAGAGGAGGCAGAGGGGCGCAGGATCACAAAGGTTTGTGAGCCACTGCATTTATAAACAGTCTTGCACAGTGCCACACAGGCTCTGCTAGGGATAGAATGAGTGTTTCCAAGAAGGACACATCTCAGGAGCCACTGGAGGATACTAAGCAAAGGAATGGCCTACTCCAACTTTGGTTCCAGCAGACACACTGTGTCTGTTGGGTCTCCTCGGCCGTGAGGCCCCCGGGAGCCCACTGCCGTAAGCCAGGTGAGGCAGGACAATGCCCAGGGCCAGAGCAACGACAGGACAGTGACAGGAAACTGTAGTGGTTGCACTTTGGAGATATTCTGAAAGTATATTTGAATGGCAATCATAGCCTGGAAACAGGTCATTGAAAATTAAATTGCTTTCCTCTCCAACTGAGCTGTGAAAAGAAAGTAACAATTAGGGCTGCCCTTCACAATTTCCAAATTAGATGGGCTGGATTTGTTATCAGCACCTTTTAGTGATCTAGAAAAAAAAAGGTGCAGGGTGGGGGCAGGGTGGCTGAAGAAGAACTTGAGTCCAAAACATGGCGTGTTGTCCCAATTGAGGAAGCCCACACTTTAGTAAAAACAACAACAAAAATCCCATGATGGCCTTTGGGATATGCGCAAACACATTTCTTTCAACAGATGGTAACACAACAAACACAACCTCCCCCCCACACCCAGGGGAGCCACGCAATGCCTTATTGGGACCAGATGAACTCAGCGTGTGCCCTTCCTTTCCTCCACTCTGCCCTGAATCCTTTCAGCTTTCCCTTAGTTCAACACTACGCCCTGCAGGGCACTGCCTCCTTCCTGGAAACACGTTCATTCCAGTCCATAGCAAAGCTCTGTGACAACATTTATAGGACCTTTTTTTTTTTTTTTTTTTTTTTTTTGCCATGTTAAGAAAAGAGCAAGAACACTTGTGAGGAAAGGATCTCTTTTGTCTCCTGCTGATCAAAACAACATGGTAGTAACAAACACAGGAATTTTCCAGGGATAGTTTGTTCTTTCTTGATGTTCTTAAAAAATTGCTATGCCCATTATTTCTTTTTTATTAGGCAGTATATTCTTAATTCTTTAGACTGCATCAAAAAAATACAGCCATTATCTTAACATTGCCATTCTTTTTTTTTTTTTAAAGATTTATTTATTTATTTGAGAGAGAGAGAGAGAGCAGGGGCAGGGGAAGAGGGAGAGGAAGGGGGAAAGAATCTCAAGCAGACTCCCTGCTGAGCACGGAGCCTGCCGTGGGGCTCAATCCCATGACCCTGAGATCGTGACTTGAGCCAAAATCAAGAGTCGGACACTTAACCGACTAGGCCAGCCAGGCGCCCCTTAATATTACCATTCTTAACGTGCCCATAGATTCTCAGTCTGTATGTAATTTGCCATTCTTAGTTACTGTAATGCTATGTAAATTCAAGGCCCTATTATAAATAAGTAAGCTATAGAGGCCACTGAGCACCTTTCATCCCAAATACCAATAGACAACTCACATGAAGTCTGAGACTGCAATAATGAAGATATAAATTTGCCATCATCTTTGCAGCACCTGTGTTTTGAGAAAAACTGCTTGATATTATTGGCCTTCAAATAGACACCTTGTGTGGCTAGGTTTATACTTGATCCCAAGATGGGGGCCTGAAAACCACCCCCAGTAGTGACAGCAATGTCCTCACCTCCCTGGGTGGGTATTCGTCCCTGGGGAAGGTGCAGAACAACCCATCGGGGCAGAGACATAAACTATGAATTTGACTGTTTCAGATTATATATGTGTGTGTTTCAGTGTTTTACTCTATGTTTTGGTAAGAATCTACATTCCTGTTTATTAAGTGTGCATTTTATTAATTTCCATTATTTTTACAAGCAAGGTCATACTTCCACTTTATAAAAATATAAAATCATAATTTCAGAGTTATTTTCACCCAAAGAACTTTAATAAGATTGTCTAAAAACAACTGATTCATGAGGCAAAATTCAGTTATAGTTTTTAGTGTCATGGTCTGTAAGAAAAATCAGTCTGTATGATTATATTAAAAATAGCTAGGGGCGCCTGGGTGGCTCAGTTGGTTAAGCGACTGCCTTCGGCTCAGGTCATGATCCTGGAGTCCCGGGATCGAGTCCCACATCGGGCTCCCTGCTCAGCAGGGAGTCTGCTTCTCCCTCTGACCCTCCTCCCTCTCCTGCTCTCTGTCTCTCATTCTCTCTCTCTCAAATAAATAAATAAAATCTTAAAAAAAAAAATAGCTATACTAGTCTGCTGCATTTTACTGAGTCAGTAGTAATGATTTATATATAATTTTACAGTCTATAATTCCTATATATTTTTTTACATTCACAAAACCCTTTTAGCTTTCCCAGCATTTATCAGTGATCAAGGAATCATCAGTGAGCATTAATCACCAGTAGAGTTCAGTATTAAAACTGAGATTTAATTCCCATATTTTACTCAAATTTCTAATTTTTCAATAGCCTTTTTTTTTTAAGGTCTACATCTTCTAAACCTTGGATCTGAGTGGATGCTATGCAGTGACTCAGAATAGGATTAAGAATATCACTTGACAGGGGTGCCTGGGTGGCTCAGTTGGTTAAGCGTCTGCCTTCGGTTCAGGTCATGATCCCAGGACCCTGGGATCGAGCCCCACGTAGGGCTTTCTACTCAGCGAGAAGCCTGCTTCTCCATCCCCATGCCCCCTGCTTGTTTTCCTGCTCTAGCTATCTCTCTCTCTCTGTCAAATAAATAAATAAAATCTTAAAAAAAAAAGAATATCACTTGCATAGTTGATTGGTCATTGTTCAGAAGTTAGGACTCCATATATTCTGCAGGATTAAACCAGACTTTCCCTTCTCTGGCTAAGAGATAATTAAGTACTTTTGTGCATGAGGTTACCTAGTGAACATTCTTTGACAGTATTTGACATTTTCTCTACCCACTATGCAACAAAAGCAAGGTCCCTGCAAATGCTCAAAAATCTCGACATCGGGGGTGGGGGCGGGGAGAAAAGACAATGTCATTAAGTAATGTTGACCAAATTAGTAAACTGGTGGACTTTCCCAATATTTTTTTAATTTAAAAAAAATCTCCAGGTATTGTGAGTGACTCCACAAGTTAAGACCAAACGGTGGTGTCTGTGCTGGTTGGTGGTTGATACTGTCAAGCTTATGACTGTTTTGAAAATATAAACAAGCTGGTGAAATTAACTTTAGTTTAGTTATCTTAAGATAGCCAGAGCTATAAACTCTGCCAATGTAAACTGTTAGGAATTTCTGGACAAACTTAACAAAGGGAGATGGAATTTTTCATCTTGAGCCTAAGCAAGCAAATTAAGGTTTTTTCTTTTGGCTTTTGAAACTTACAGTATTTATACTATTTCAGAAACTCATAGAATTACAATTTAATCGATTGGATTGTTTTTTTGCCTCTGCAGGGCCCAAAGGAGATAAATTTCAAGAGAATTTTAGCAGTTTGTTAACTTGAGAACATTTTAGAGAAAATTTATTTGAAAGGAATCAGCTTTGGGTAATTATGTTTTTGCCCCAGATTTAGCCTAAGTATGTGTTCTCTCATACAGGTTTTACTATTATGATTGAAATAAGTAGAAAATCCAGAAAACTAAAACAGAAAGAAGTTGTAAATTGAAATTGATTTCTGTAATGTAAATGATCAGCTATGTTAGTTCTTGTCCACCATAAAAAAATTCAGCTGATAAGATATCAACTCTAGTATAAAGTCTGCTAATCTGCATTCTGTTAATAAATAACCATGTTCCAAAAATTAATTATGAGCATTAGCATGCAGTATCTACTACTGGGAAAAAAGAAATATAGAAAAGTTTATATGTGAAACCAACACATTAACACCATTTGACTCAGAAAACTTGAATCTAGATTCTCCATATTGAATATTCTTATTGCTGGGTCCTCTCTTTCTCTCTCATTCTTTATCACTATTTATGCTTTGCTTTTCAAGAAAATATTTATAGTGTTTCTGTCTCAAACAATATGTGAAGGAAGAGAAATTGAGCCTTGCATTATATTATATTATCAGGGCAGATTTACACATAAAAAGAGACACAAAACCTGTGTGTATGTTACTCAAAGATGTTAAAGAAAATTGTGATTAAATATTACACATTTTGGATAAAATGAAACTTAGTGTATATATCCTTTGTTGAAGTGCCTTTACATAATAACTCAGATCTCATCCAAACCACCAACATGACCTAAATAGAAAGGATGGATTTTACTGAAAACCTCATCATTAATAATAATAATATTTCTTCATCATTAATTTTTTGAGATTACAAAACCATACAGGCTGGGTATATATCTTATATATATATATAAGAGAATATATATAATATTCCCTTAGAATGGTACCCAACCTATTACACAACTATGTATCAGAAAGTCAATGGAAAATACCTTTACTAATAAAATATTTTAAAACTTTAAACTTGGATTGGGCACATTCAAAACCAGGATTTGGCAAACTGATTTTGAAACAGTCCAATAGCACACATAGCCTACTGCAATGGTTTTTCAGGGATTTTTTTTTTTTTTTTTTGCTTGTGGTCCATAATAAGAAATACATTTGACATTGCAACCCGGCACACACACATAGAACTGAAACAAAAGTTTCAGGGAACAATATTTACCCTCACATAATGTATTCATTCTATTTTCTGTTCTTTTCTATTTCATTTTTTAAAATTGCTTGTCAAGACCCACTGAATTGATTTCACAATCCACTAATGTGTTGCAAACCAAGGTTTAAAAACAGCAGCCTGAACAATATATATTGTGGCTCTTAAGTAGTATTGCTATAATAAAATAATATTGACACTAAGTGCAAAGTATTCTATAAGGCACATTGTACCAATTAAATCCAAGAGTTATTGTCTTTCAACCTTATGGGAAACACAATTATAAATGAAAAACAAATGTCTTTCTCTGTTTTTATGGCATTTAGAACATTTTAGAAGACTTACACTTAAATATCTGGGGAAATATATTTCTAACAAAATAAATCAATGCTGTCATAATCCTCCAAGAATCCAAAAGTTCCGTGGACGTGCTAGGCTCTCACAATGATGGGTCGAGTAATTTTCCATTCCTAGAACTCGGTGTTGGCAGTGAGAAATGTAGAGAGCAAACCATGTCAGTCCTGAATCATGTTTGCACCCTCGGGGACCAATTATACGGCTTGTTCCTTCTTTATAGAAGGAGAAAATGGCCCCATTCCATCTCTACAATAGAGACCAGCAATTTCAGACATCTTTGAAGTACAAGGCAGCAACACACACAATTAGGTGTTTAACAAATGCCTCTTGACACTGGCAATAATTATAACAGAAGGAGAAGCAACCGGGTTCCTGTGAGGGGAAGGCCAGGGGCGTAAATAACTCCAATCCTTGCTCTCCTCTGGTCCTGGAGCACAGCAGGATGGCAAGCAATGGGACTTTTTTTTTTTTTAATCAAGTTACTTGTAAGATTTTTAAGAAAATGTTTTACCTAAGCATAGCAATCCAACTTAGGTTCTGGAATTTGAGATCAAAATAATGGCCATTCCTATTTTCCCAGCCCTCTACCCACCTCCGGGAATGCACTTGTCATGATGAGCCCTAGGTGGTGGATAGAAGTGTTGAATCACTATATTGTACACCTGAAACTAATATAGCACTATATGTTACCAATATTGGAATTAAAATAAAATTTTTAAAAAAGAACAGAAAAAAAATAACCATTCCTCAGGTCTATCTATAACCACCCTTTCCTTATTACAAGTTGGCCAAGTAACACTTAAAGTGTTTCTAGCTAGAAACCATGTGTTAGGTCTCCTGCTGTGGGAGACAAGTAAGAGGCTATTAGAAGTAGCTAGCAGCCCCAGATGATCCCAAAGTCACATTTCACCGTGTTTCTGGCTCCTACAAGGTAGGAGAGGGAGAAGGGGGATACATTTTGCTTTTTTAACGGGAGCTCTTTCTGCTTACATTGCTATGATGTAAAAATATTGTGTGTTCCCTTCAACACCTGGGCCAGTGCCTTCATAATACCTATCATGTATTAAATACTGTAGTATGACCTGTGTGTATGCGTGTGCGTGCACATTTGGAAAGAGAAACACACAAAGAGAGACAGAGATGGAGACAGAGACCAAGGGAGATCTTCAGTGATGTATCCAATAAAGTAGCCTATTTCTACGTTCACATTTTTTCGGTAATGTAACTTGTTCAATAGGACACAACTGGTTACTAAAAGAGCCAGGTTTTAAATCTAAATCAGTATAATGTCAAAACTCATGCTTTTCTCATATGTCTGGACTCAATTTATTTTTCCAATTATCTTTATTTTTTTTGTAGGCTGTATTTTTTAGAGCAGTTTGGGTTTATGGAAAACTTGAGCAGGAATTACAGAGAGTTCACATATATTCCCTCCTCCTCCCCTCCACCATCGGTTTCTGCTATTACTACCATCTTGAGTTGGTGTGGTACATTTGTTACAATCGATCCACCCATATTGATACATTATTAACAAAAGTGCACAGCTTACATTATGGTCCACTCTTCCTTTTATACATTCTGTGGGTTTTTCCAAATGCATAATATCAGGTATCCATGTACAGTATCATGCAGAATATCTTCATTGCCCTGAAAACACCCTGTGCTCCATCTATTCATCTCTCTCGCCTCCCCTCATTCCCTCCAACTACTGATCTGTTTAGTTTTGTCTTTTCCAGAACGTTATAAACTTGGAATCCTTCAGTATGTAGACTTTTAATACTAGCTTCTGTCACTTAGCAAAAAGGGGTTTAAAGTTCCTCCCTGTCATTTTGTGGCTTATTTGTTCATTTCTTTTTATTGCTGAGTAATATTCTGTTATATAATGTCGCACAGTTTATTTATCCATTCATCTACGGAAGGATATCTCGGTTGCTTCCAGTTTTTGGCAATTGCAAGTTTTTGTGTGGACATAAGTTTCAACTCATTTGCGTAACTACCTAGGAGTGTGATTATGGTCTCATACGGTAAACCTGTGTTTAGTTTTGTAAGAAACTGCCATACAGTCTTCCCAAGCGACTGGACCATCTTGCCTCTTCACCAGCAGTGAATGAGAGTTCCTGTGGCTCCACATCCTTGCCAGCATTTGGTGCTGTCAGCATTTTGGATAATAGCCTTTCCAATAGATTTTTAGTGATATCTCATTTTAATTTCCAATTCTCTAATGACATATGATATTGAGAATCTTTTTATATGCTTATTTGCTATCCGTAAATCTTCTTTGATGAGGTGTCTGTTCAAATCTTTGCCCAGTTTTTAACTGGGTTGTTTTCTTATTGCTCCTAACATATATTATATATATTTAACATTGATTATGTATAACAATGATAATATATGTTATGTAATGTATAATAGTATCATATTTTATATGTTACTGTTATGTATTATTATTATTGCTATTTCATATTATTAAGGTTTTTTTTTTTAAAGATTTTATTTATTTATTTGAGAGAGAGAATGAGAGAGAGAGAGCATGAGAGGGGGGAGGGTCAGAGGGAGAAGCAGACTCCCTGCCGAGCAGGGAGCCCGATGCGGGACTCGATCCTGGGAGTCCAGGATCATGACCTGAGCCGAAGGCAGTTGCTTAACCAACTGAGCCACCCAGGCGCCCATCATATTATTAAGTTTTAAGAATTCTTTGCATGGTTTGCTTTTCCAATTAAAATCATTGGCATCCCTCTAGCACGGAGCCCACCTGGACCACTCACTGGCCCTGACTCCACTCGGAGACGCTTGCTTTGGGCTCAGAACCCTGCCACCTGGCAAGCCTGCCTCCAGAACCACCTGTCAGAATCCCACCCAGGTGCAATGCCATCTCCTCCAAGAGCCTTCCCTAACTCTCTCGAAGTTCCAGCTCTCTCTCTAGGATTCATTTTGGATTATTCATATGCTTTTTTTCACCCTGCCTTGTCTGTAGGTAAATGAGTGGCAATTTGACCTCTCTTGTACATTCCTTAGGAACAGGGTTGACCTAATAGTCATTATATTCCTTGACTCACTTATCACAGTATCTTAAATACAATTGTTACACAGAATGTCTCTTGAATCATACAGGGAAATGGAGACTAGATGACGACTACAGGGAAGGCAAGAAGTTGGAGAGAGAGGCAGTTCAGAGTGTTGTTGGAGTGTCTGGCAGATGTCTCAGACCCTAAAGGAGGTTTTGTGTTCTCAGTAACTGTCCCACCTCGTCCCTGCCTTTTAGATGAATGGTAATATTTTTAGTTTAGTTGGCAAGTTTCTGCATGTTACCTAATCTATATAGGCATAAAAGTCAAGTGCAAATTTCTATTTATGCATGAGATCACTCTTCAGATTTTTGCATCTCCCAAGATAGGGGTGTCTGCAGAGGTCATTAGTATCAATCAATTAAATTATGAATTTTGGTTGATGTGACTTTTTCCAAGATTTCTAAAAAAAAAAAAATGATACATGCATACGTTTTTAAGAACTCAAATAGCTTAGAAGGCTCTGTTCTATTCCTCTTCGTGCCCATTGGCTCTGGGAAGAAAACACCTTTACCCACTTGGATTTTGTTCTCCTGGTGGTTATAATTTATCTCTAAATAACTTGCATAAACATTTGTTTCTTGAATTTTTTTCAACCTTAAAAATTATCTACTAGTTTCCCGCTATAATATCTACATTTATAAAGAACAACTATCAAGTCTTATTTGGGAGGAAAATTTACTTTCTATATTTCTAGGCCTCTGGCCCTTTCTATATTTCAGAGGCCCTCTCTGTCCTCTGTTTTATTTAAATGAAGGTAACAAGAGGACAGAAGGAGGCAAAATTTATTTCAAACCTTATTCCTGAAAGAAAACTTCATAATTTAAGGGTATAGTTCTATTGTTGTAGACAAACTTTAATCCACTTTGAGAAAAATCTTTTTTGATATGTTTTACTTGTATAGCTACATTTTCCAGAAATGCACTAAGAAGCTTTTGAAAATGGTGAAGTATCTGTGGTTTTCTTAAAGTAGTCATTGTAACATAGTTTAAAAGTTCAGTGTACGGGTGCCCAGGTGGCTCAGCCAGTTAGGCATCCAGCTCTTGGTTTTGGCTCAGGTCATGATCTCAGGGTGGTGAGATCGAGCCCCACGTCAGGCTCCCCCCACTCAGTGTGGAGTCTGCTTCCCCTCTCCCTCTGCCCCTCCTTCCACTTGTACACACACTCTCTCTCTCTCTCAAATAAATAAACCTTTTTTTATAAAAAAAAGTTCAGTGTAACAATGAACCTACAATGTTCTTACAACATTCTATCCCAGAGACAGCAATGAAAGAAATACGGTGATTGTAAAATACTCATTTTCCTGGGAAAGGAAAAATGCCAAGGAAATATACTAATCTAGTTGATTAAAAGTGTACCCCAGAGAATCTCAGGTCTGTCAGTGCTCTGACCTCTCTCTTTGTTCCGTACAGAATGGATGACGTACTGATCGGGGCACCTCTCTTTATGGAACGTGAATTTGAGAGCAGCCCTAGAGAAGTAGGGCAAGTTTACCTGTATTTGCAAGTGAGCGCGCTTGTCTTCAGGGACCCGCAGATCCTTGCAGGAACCGAGGTTTTCGGGAGATTCGGTAGTGCTGTGGCGCACTTAGGAGACCTGAACCAAGATGGATACAATGGTAATTGACACCAATGCATGGAAATTGTTTATTTGTCATAATTCATGTTACCGGTACGTGAAGGAAACAGTGACATCTTAAAGTATTTACAGTGGTGTGTGTGGTACGGTTACTATTACTGGTTTTTAATAAAGTGTCAAAAACGTCAAGGCAGTTTAAAGTTTATATATGCAGCTCTAAATAAAGGCAGCAATTATTTTTTAAAGTGATATTCGGATTTAGTGACTCAAAGAAAACTAGAGAACCTTCTGTTATGTACAGAGTCAAGACAAATAAATACATGTCGATACATGGACAAGTATATTGCCTTGTGATTGACCCACATGGACTATGTATAGGTTATGCTGAATTTTAATTGGTCTGTAAACTTTAGCTTAAGGGCAACTTCGATGTTTGCAATAAAGTAGTGTTAAATTTTTAGTTTAGGATTATGATTCTTTAAGCTAAGAATTTGTGAATGCCTTGCAAGTACCTTCTCAGAAAAACATGCAAGCTCACACAAAGTTTTGCATACGTGTTCAGGACCTTTAAATTAAGAGGCAAGGTATAATGGGTTTCTTAAAGTTCAAGGGAGTAACAGGAATTTGCTCCAGCAAAATAGCCTAGGGAGTGTTTGCATCAGATCAGTATTCATTAGTGCTTTTGGCATTTTCTGTTTTCTTTGAAAAAAGACATCCCAGAAATGTATGGTTAGTAATTTTTAAAGTACCATAAAACATAAAGGTATATTAAAAGTTCATGGTTCCAGGAAAATAATAAAAAAGAGACAAGTTCATCTTTAACTGATATGCTGCTTTCAGAAACTGCCCTATCCCTGAGCACCAAGCGAAATAAATAATGCTCAATTATCTATCAAGTCATCTTTTCCACCATATTTTCCTCTGTTTGTCTTTTTTCTCAAACCCTTCATGATATTTTTGAAAGCTAAGAGAAACATTTTTAATGACATTAAGGGGGTTCTGCCTTTCTGAGCCTCACTGTTTTTGAGTATAAAGTGGGCAAAATAATTCCAAACTGGGAGGAAACACAGTACAGATGTGGACTGACTTAGAGGAGGTGAAGGAAGGGCCCCTTTGCACCTGTCACATGATGATATCTTTAATTTCCACCATGATCTGAGATCTGAGATATTTATCTTTACCCGTTAAATGAAACTGGGATTATGATCCTCATTATGTAGTAAAATCAATTCATGATTTACTTAGTCTTATCAGACTTACTTAGGAGCAAAGAGAAATAAAGGACAAAGTGAGGACACATAACTGTCGTCCACTGGGGTGAGCTATTATGTTATTGTGTTCTTGGTGCTCTTTTTTATGTAAAACTCAGTCTTTGTGTGTATTGTTTAAAACAATCCTGAAGAGCACAATGTGTGGAAGTTACTTTCCATTGAGTGCTCTATTTAAGTGGGAGTCAGGGGATAGGGTTCTTTCTAGGTTCCCCAATGTCCTCTACTGTAAAATGCATCCTGCCCCCCTCATGCGACAATGCAATCATTACATTATATAATCTTTGTACAAGAGATTGTTTATTTCTTTTGACAAGAAACTCATAAGTACCTTGCAAAGGTGCCTCCCCTGTTTTATCCAGTCTACTGATGTGACCCAGCCCTCCCTGTTTCTCGCCTAGTTCCTGTGTAGACCACGCTCTCCCTGCTCCTCCAATGGGCCCAGCTTTTTCGACCTTTCGACCTTGGCACACCAGTTCTTTCTGCCTGGAGTGCTCTTCCCTCTGATTTCACACAGTTGGTTCCATTTTGTCCCCAGCTTTCACTTTCAACACGAGCCTTAGCAACACCCTGTCCAATCACCAAATCTAGAAATAACCACCACCCTCCATTACATTAATATTTTTGATTCTTCTGCATAGGATGTGTCACTTTCCATCTTTTTCATTTTATTTTATTATGTTATGTTAATCAGCATACATTACATCATTAGTTTTTGATGTAGTGTTCCATGATTCATTGTTTGCGTATAACACCCAGTGCTCCATTCAATACGTGCCCTCTTTAATACTCATCACCAGGCTAACCCATCCCCCCACCCCCTCCCCTCTAGAACCCTCTGTTTGTTTGCCAGAGTCCATTGTCTCTCATGGTTCCTCTCCATCTTTTCTTGATTGTCTCTCTATTCAAATTGTCTACTACCTGCCCTAGAACATAAACTCTAAAAGCAGCATCTGGTTTGCTGTCATACCCACTGCATCCAACATACACAGCAGTCACTCAATAAATATTTGCTGGATGGATAAAAGACAACAAATAATTTATGGATGCTGCAGTATTACGAAATTTTCCTGGCAAACTTAATGAGCCCTTTGGATTCTAGGTTACTAGAAGGATTCTAGGTTAAGACTGCACTTAATTCTATCTCTAAAACCTTCTTTCCTTAAAAAATATGTTCATGTGTCCCCATTTGCAGACATTGCCATCGGAGCACCCTTTGCAGGCAAGGATCAAAGAGGCAAAGTGCTCATTTACAATGGGAACAAAGATGGCTTAAACACCAAGCCTTCCCAAACTCTGCAGGGAGTGTGGGCCTCACAGACCATCCCTTCGGGCTTCGGCTTTACTCTAAGAGGAGACTCAGACATAGACAAGAATGATTACCCAGGTAAGGGTTTCTTTCCTCTCCCGCCAGAGAGCCCACTTCCTAGAAAGAAGCCCGTTCTCAGGACGGTGCATCACATGTAAGCTTTTCCCTTGTAAAGGCAAAGGCCCAGCTCAACCGTGGACAGCCCAGGGCTTTTGTGCATGATTCCTGAGTGACTTTCACGAGCATTTAAAGGCAGATAAAGGGATGCCTGAGTGGCTCAGTCGGTTAAGCGTCTGCCTTCGGCTCAGGTCATGATCCCAGGGTCCTGGGATCGAGCCCCACCTCAGGCTCCCTGCTCAGCGGGGAGCCTGCTTCTCCCTCTCCCTCTGCGCCTCCCCTGCTTGTGCTCTCTGGCTCTATCTCTCTGTCAGATAAATAAATAAAATCTTTAAAAAATAAAGGCAGATAAAATAACCCCTCCCTTTCCCACCAGGAAACAAAATATTTTTCTTCTCAATTATTTTCTTCACTTCTTACTACTATTCTTATTTCATAGAGCCATTTTGTTTTGTTTTGTTTTGTTTTGTTTTGCCGGGGCATGATAGTGGATATTTATTGGGATCCTTGCACAGTCCACGAATCACCCCCTACTTTCTTTGGAAAATGTCACCCTTTACCTCAGAGCCTATAAGATTCCTTTCCTTAGGATTTGGGACTGAGATAAATTGTAGATAGTCTCTTTGAGTGGGCAAAACTGCAATATGCTAACTCTGGAGCTGAAACACTACTGGTCCTCACGGCCTGCCACCTATCCACTTCTGGGCACACTGCTATGAAACCTACCTATGTTAATGGCGGGGTGCATATGATGCCCCATTGGTTAGATAGCAGCAAGTATTCTTTACATGTTTTTGATACAAGCCAGCTGCCTTTTGCAGGAAGAAAGAAAAAGGTTGATTGTGATGTTTGATGTATATTTATTGTGAATTACAGCTGTTTCATCTGCCAGACTGACTAGAAATCAGGTCACCTAGTACCTGAAATAACCAAAAGCACAGACATGTAAAAGGTGGTTTGATTTACATTTACTCTTTGTCACATGATCTCTTCTGCAAGTTACAGATGTTCTGTATTTGAGCAGGACCAGACACTTAGTTTCCTTGTCTTAGGGAAAAAGAATTCTACCAAAAAGCAGGCATGGGACCAATTATATTGCTAACATTATTGCAATTATAGCAATTATTACTACTATGCCATCTACTGCATAGAAGATAGATACAGCTCATATCCACTAGAATATTATTTTTTAATATTTCTCATGCACACATACATACACTCACACTTATATGTACATACATGTGTATGTATGCATGTGTATTTTGTGTGTATGTATGTGTGCCCCAATAGAGTTTATAGGATAAGGTTAGATGACACTCCACTTCCTTCTTTTTGGGAAATATCAAAGCAGTGTAAAAATAACCTATTAAAGTTAGCAGTGTGGCTGGGAGCAGGGGAAGGGAAATAAGACTGCCCAGGTTAAGATTCCCATCCATCACAGATGGGCTGTGTGGCAATGGACAAATTACTTGATTTCTCTGAGCTTCCATTTCCTTACCTGATATTATGGAGCTAACAATACTTCCTTCACTGCGTTATGTGTGTTTGCACTTTCTAAGTTGGGAAAACATTTTTTTACAAAATGTTATGAAATGGCTTAGAACAAAAAAGGAAATCCATTTGATTGACATGAACAGACTCAAAGCTACTTTACTTCACAGACATATTGGGCCACATAAACTGTTGAAAAGCCGCATTCTTGGATTCTGGAGATGCACAAAATGGGTTTCAAAATGGACTCCACAGTTTCCTAGCTGTATACGCATAAGACAATTTCCCAATCTCTCTTCAGTCTCCTTATCTGTGAAATTAGGTATAGGAAGTTAGTATAAAGACAAAATAGCATTGTTGCTATAATATGAAATGAGATGATGTGTTTAAGTTAAAATGGGATTACACAGAACATAATTAAAAAATGGCAGCCCTCCAATCAAGTTTTAAAACAAGACTGTATTTTGGAGGTATTCTTTTCTTACGCACACTAGTTGACATTATTTTCTTTTGCTTATTTAATTTCCATGGCCCCCATTCTTAATTTACAACACCATATTTGCTTCTCCCAGCCCAGATGAACACTGATATTGGAGACTCTGTTCGGTTGAGACGCACTCATAAAATTCCTGTTGCTGGACCCTCCCTAGAGGCTTCTGATATCAGGAGGTTATTGCCCTGCCATGGTGTAGTTCCACCACTCACCCCATCCAACCTCCCACCCCTAAGTGGGAGATGAGGCATGAGGGACTTCTCGCATTTCTCACTACTGTGATTTACTGGGTGCCAAGAATGGAAAATGTTCTTCCTTCTTAAGCCCTTAGGCAGTTGAGGGCATTTACTGGACCTGAGCTAGGTGATAACGATGGCAACTGAAAGGAAAGAACTAAGGTAATAATGTAAATGAACAATAGTCAAGACTTGGTAATGACTTGCCATGATGGAAGGTAGAGAAGGTGGGGTGAGTAAGGAAGAGATGCTAAGGATGACTCTGGAATTTTGATCCAGCGGACATGAGAAAAGTATGGTAGAATGGAGAGACATGGGGAGATTTTGTTATAGAAATATAGAAATTCTATTATAGAAATAATATTTGGAATAATTTTCCTAAATCTAGTTTCAACACTCAGTATTTGTTTCAATTTTTTACCGTGCATATTGTCATTGGTACACATACAAAAATAGGAGTCATGAGTATATTCATTTCTGGCACCAAAATTCCTTTTCCTATTTAAAATATGGATGTATTCAGGTCTCTGTGTTGGTGCTGATTGGAAAATGAGGGTTGGCCAGAGGAGTATCTTGTATACATTAATTAAGTGAAAGCATTTCAGAGAAGAAACAGCTGTGATAGTCAGAAATCCCTACAATTCAATGTTCTAGCCTAATCCTGTTAAATATGATTGTATAACAAGACCATTTGCTAAATGCATAGCCCAGATATTGGAGGGTGGAGGAGGGGAAGTGCAGGTTTTGTTGACGCACAGAAATCTTGCAGGCAATAAAAACTGGGGGAATACATGGGCTGAATGCCAAGATTATCATTGTCTTCTTCAGGCCCGTAATGTCTGATGATTATACCATGAAGCCATCTCAGGCAATTATACCAAATGAAAAATAAATGACTCATTATCTGTTTTAATGAGTGCTGTGTGTGTGTGTGTGCGCATGTGCGTGTGTGTGTGTGTGTGTGTGTGTAAGCAAACAACTGAGCAAGAAAGAACCTACACATAAGAAGAAATAAAAGGGTGGCTTTAACTAAGGGAACAATGCATAATCAAACATTGAGCTCCTTGAAATTGATTTGAAGTTTAGATGAACTAAATTCAAATCTTATAGTCAAAGTTTCTTTCTACTTCTCAAACTGATACTCAAGTTTTCCTGAAAAGTAAAACATGATACTCAAGTTTTCCTGAAAAGCAAAACATGATCCTTACTGAGCAAGATTTTCATAATTTCATTATAAACACATTAGAAATTAGTATATAACCTTTCTTATAAAATATCTTATGAATTAGATTAAATGGAATTAATTAAGTCAACTGACAGAGTTCCTGGACTTGAATCCAGGTCATAAAGTGGAAGTAAAAGTGAATGGAGAGATAAAACCCATGAGTTCTAGAACCATCTCTCCCAAGATAATGTTCCTTTAGTAACTCAGCTTCTCTGGGCCTGACATTATTCCCCTGAATGTGACATGATGCATGGAAACCTTCTCCAAGGGTCTTTTTGAACTCCATGCTCCTCTGATCCTAAAATCCAAAATCTAGACTTACTGCTTTCCAGATAAAGATACTACCAAAAAAAGAGAACTATAAGCCAATATCTCTGAAGAAGATAGATGCAAAAATCCCCCCAAAATATTAGCAAACTGAATCCAATAATACATTTAAAAAATCATTCACCATGATCAAGTGGGATTTATTTATGCCAGGGTGGTTTAATATTCCTAAGTCAATTAAAATGATATATCAATCAATAAGAGAAAGGATAAAAACCATCTGATCATACCAATAAATGCAGAAAAAGCATTTGACAAAGTACAACATCCAGTCATGATGAAAACCCTAAACCAAGTAGTTTTAGAGAGCTCATACCTCAACATAATAAAGGTCATACATGAAAAACCCACAGCTAACATTATACTCAATGGTGAAAAACAGAGCATTTCCCCTAAGCTCAGGAACAAGACAAGGATGTCCATTCTCACAACTTTTATTCAACACAGGACTGGAAGTCCTAACCACAGCAATCAGAAAACAGAAAGAAATAAAAGGCATCCAAATTGGTAAGAAATAAGTAACACTGTCACTATTTACAGATGACGTGATATTATATGCAGAAAACCCTAAAGACTCCACCAAAACACTACTAGAACTGACAAATGGATTCAGTAAGCTTTCAGGATACAAAATCAATGTGCAGAAATCTGTTGCATTTCTATACACTAATAATGAGCAGCAGAAAGAGAAATTAAGGAAACAATCCTTTTTACAGCTGCATTAAAAACAGTAAAATACCTAGGAATGAACTTAAACAAGAAGGCGAAAAGCCTGTACTCTGAAAACTATAAAACATTGATGAAAGAAATTGAAGATGACACAAAGAATTGGGAAGACATTCCATGCTCATGGATTGGAAGAACAAATATTGTTAAAATGTTCCTACTACCCACAGCAATCTATAGATTCAATGCAATCTCTTTCAAAATACCACCAGCATTTTTCACAGAACTAGAACAAATAATCTTAAAATTTTGTGATTCCATACAAATAATCTTAAAATTTGTATGGAACCATGAAAGACCCCAAATAATCAAAACAGTCTTGAAAAAGAAGAATACGACTGGAAGTATCACAATCCCAGATATCAAGTTATATTACAAAGCTATAGAAATCTAAACAGTATTGGTACTGGGACAAAAATAGACACATAGGCCAATGGAACAGAATAGAGAGACCAGAAATAAACCCACGATTATATGGTCAATTAATCTTCAAAAAAGGAGTCAAGAATATCCAATGGGAAAAAGATAGTCTCTTCAACAAATGGTGTTGAGAAAACTGAACACTTACATGCAAAAGAATGAAACTGGAGCACTTTTTTTTTTTAAGATTTTTATTTATTTACTTATTTGAGAGAGAGAGAACAAGCAGGGAAGAGGGGCAGAGGGAGAGGGAGAAGTGGACTCCCCGCTGAGCAGGGAGCCCAACGTGGGACTCAATCCCACGACCCTGGGATCATGACCTGAGCCGAAGGCAGATGCTTAACCGACTGAGCCCATCTGGAGCACTTTCCTACACCACACACAAAAACAAACTCAAAATGGCTCAAGGATCTAAATGTGAGACCTGAAACCATAAAAATTCTAGAAGAGAGCACAGGCAGTCATTTCTCTAACATCAGCCATAGCAACATTTTTCTAGATATGTCTCCTGAGGCAAGGGAAACAAAAGCAAAAATAAATTATTGGGACTACATCAAAATAAAAGGCTTTTGCACAGCAAAGGAAACCGTCAACAAAACTGAAAGACAATATACTGAGTGGGAGAAGATATTTGCAAATTATATATCTGATAAAGGGTTAATATCCAAAATATAGAAAGAACTTCTATAACTCAACACCAAAAAACAAATAATCCAATTAAAAATGGTCAGAAGACATGAGCAGAGATTTCTCCAAAGAGACCATACATATGGCCAACAGACATGAAAAGATGCTCAATATCACTCATCATCAGGGAAATGCAAATCAGAACCATGAGGAGATATCACCTCACACCTATCAGAATGTCTAAAATCAAAACACAAGAAACAACAAGTGTTGGTGAGAATGTAGACAAAGAGAAACTCTTGCGCATTGTTGGTGGGAATACAAACTGGTACAGCCACTGGGGAAGCTTCCTATAAAAATTAAAATTAGAATTACCATATGATCCTATCATTTCACTACTGGATATTTACCCAAAGAATATAAAAACACTAATTCAAAAAGATATATGCACCCTTATGTTTACTGCAGCATTATTTCAATAGCCAAATTATAGAAGCAGCCCAGTGTCCTTCAATAGATGAATGGATAAATAAGAAGTGTTATGTATATACAATAGATTATTAGCCATAAAAAGGAATGAAATCTTGTCATTTGCAAATACATGGATGGATCTAGAGAGTATAATGCTAAGTGAAATGAGTCAGTCAGAGAAAGACAAATACCATATGATTTCACTCACATGTGGAATTTAAGAAACAAAACAAATGAGCAATGAGAAAAAGAAACAAAACAAACAGACTCTTAACTATAAAGAACAAACTAATGGTTACCAGAAGGGAGTTGGATGGGGGATGGGTGAAATAGGTGAAGGAGATTAAGAGTACTCTTATCATGATGAGCATTGAGTAATGAATAGAATTGTGGAATCACTATATTGTACACCTGGCACTAATATAACACTGTAAATTAAATATACTGGAATTAAAATAATAAAAAAATTAAAAAGGATGTTTTTTTCTACCCATTCATTTATTCAATTTTTTATATGTGTATAAACTCATGGATATTTATTTTATTTTAAGGGCTATAATCCATTATAATATTTGTTTATATTTGTTGCCTAATGTGTTCTATATCTGCCATTGGGAACCCTTTCCAATTCATTCCTATGTTCTCTTAATATTTCCCATCCTTTTATGAGCATTTCCTTGCTTTATAACATCACGATATGCTCTTAGCTCATTTTGTATTTTCCGTGCGCCAGCCTGAAATCAACCATTCTTTAAAGACCTACAGTTTCTTTATTGAATAACAATATTTAGAAATCAAGATCTAGACACTAGGTTTTATCATGGCAGCTGTGGCATCAAGACTTGTAATGCACTTCTATAGATTGCTGGGGTGCCATATATTAACAGCTACATTGCAAACCATCAACATTACTTGAAATCAACAAATTACATTTTCATTATTCAGCCTATATTTTGTAAGTCAACATTTTTCATTTTAGTTGTCAACAACAGGTATTTGGGTAACGTTAAGGTAGATAATATATATAAGCAGTTAACACTCTGAACAACATGCAGGAGCAATTATTAAATATTAGTTATAAATGACTACATTGATACTATTTTGACATAATCCATGCCTTTAAGAAACAATGCAATCATGGAGATAATAAGGCATCCAACAATTAACTGTAGTACAAGACAGCATATGAGAAAAATTTTAAGAGGTAAAAAAGAATAATAATGAATGAGTTAAAAAGAGAAGTTTCTGCTCGCTGACGGGTTCAAAGGAAGCTTCACAGGGGAAATAAGGGCTAAGCAAGGTCTTAAGATACAGGTATGATTTTAAGTGGTGATAAGGAGACAGCATTCCAGAAGAGGAACACAGCACGACAAAGACTCAGCACAAGAAAAGGCAGTTTTGGAAGTGATTTGGTTCAAATTGAGGAGCGCAAAATGGAGAGATTCAATGAAAGGTAGATTTGGGGCTGGTAATGAAGGACCTTGAATAACATGTCAAATAATTGGTACTTTATTAGGAAAATGGTGGAAAAAGAGATTTTGTTTAATAATTCAAAATGACACTTTTGCTTCAGTCATTAGCAATGAGCAGAATGAGCTGTCATGAAAAAGGAACTTGAGGGCAAAAGCCATTAAAGCATCCCAGGTGAAAGCAGGGCACTGAACCAGGTGAGTACACTGGTAATATCAGAGCAGCCTGGAGGTGTGTGAGGATAAACAGGCTCGGCCACCTTCACCCCTTTTGCATTCCCACAAGCAGTGAATGAAAGCTCCTATAGTTTCACAATCTCACCAGCATTTGATGTTATCAGTGATCTGGATTTGGGTCTTCCTAATAGGTGTGTAATGATATCTTGTTTTAATTTGCATTTCCCTGATGAGCATCTTTACATATGCTCATTTGCCAACTGTATGTCTTCTTGGGTGAGGTGTCTGTTAAGGTCTTTGGCTCATTTTTTTAATGGGATTCTTTTCTTATTATTAAGTTTTAAGGGTTCTTTGTATATTTTGCATAACATCTTTTATCAGATGTATCTTTTGCAAATATTTTTTCCAGTTTGTGGCTTATCTTCTTATTCTCTTGACATTGTTTTTCACAGAGCAGAAGTTTTTAATTTTAATGTATCCTAGCTTATCAAGTCTTCCTTTCAGGGACCGTGCCTTTCGTGTTGTATCTAAAAAGTCATAATCGTACCCCAGGTCATCTATAGGCTTTCTTCTATGTTGTCTTACAGAAGTTCTATAGTTTTGGGTTTTACATGTAAGTCTGTGATCTGAGTTAATTTTTGTGACGTGTGTAAGGTCTGTATCTAGGTTTCTGGTGGGTTTTTGTTTGTTTGTTTTTTGCATGTGGATGTTTAGTTTTTCCAGCACTATCTGTTGAAGAGACTATCTTTGCTCCATTGTATTACCTTTGCACCTATGTCAAAGATCAGTTGGCCATATTTATGTGGGTGTATTTCTGGGTTCTCAATTCTGTTCCACTGATTTATTTGTTTTTTCTTTCACCAACACCATACTGTCTCGATTATGGTAGATTTATAGTAAGTCTTCAAGTAGGGTAGTGTCAGTTCTCCAACTTTGTTCTTCAATATTGTATTGGCTATTTTGCATCTTTTGCCTCTCAATATCCACTTTAGATCAGTTTGCTGATAGCCACAAAATAACTTGCTAAGATCTGGACTGGGATTACACTGAATCTGTAGAGCAATGACATCTTAACAGTATTGAGTTTTCCTATCCATGAACATGGAACATTGCTCCACTTACTGAGTTCATTGATATCTTTCATCAGAGTTTTTTAAATTTTCCTCATATAGACTTGTACGTATTTTGCTAGATTTATTCCTAAGTATTTCATTTTGGAGGGTGGATGGTAATGTAAATGGTATTGTGCTTTTAATTTCAAATTCTGCTTATTCATTCCTGGTATGAGACAATGATTGACTTTTGTATATTGGCCTTGTGTCCTGCAACCTTGCTATAATCACTTACTAGTTTCAGGAGCTCATTTGCTGAATCTTTTGTATTTTATACTTAGATGATCATGCCATCTGTGAACAGAGATAGTTTAATTCTTCTCTTCCCAATCTATATACCTTTTATTTCCTTACCTTGTCTTATTGCATTAGCTAGGACTTCTGTTACGATTTTTTTTTTTTAAAGATTTTATTTATTTATTTGACAGAGAGAGACACAGCGACAGAGGGAACACAAGCAGAGGGAGTGGGGGAGGGAGAAGCAGGCTTCCCGCGGAGCAGGGAGCCCGATGCGGGGCTCGATCCCAGGACCCTGGGATCATGACCTGAGCCGAAGGCAGACGCTTAACGACTGAGCCACCCAGGCGCCCCTCTGTTACGATTTTTAAAAGCAGTGGTAAGAAGGGACATCATTGTCTTGTTCCTAATCTTAATGGGAAAGCTTCAAATTTCTTACCATTAAGTATAAAGTTAGCTGTAGGTTTTTTGGTAGATATTCTTTATAAAGTTGAAGAAGTTCTCTATTCCTAGTTTACTGAGAGTTTTTGTCATGAATAAGCGAGGATATTGTTGAATTCTTTTTCTACATCTATTGGTATGATCATGTGATTTTTTTCTTCTGTATTTTTTTGATGTAATGGATTACATTAATTGATTTTCAGTTATTGAATTAGCCTTTCATACCTAAATGACATTTGGTTGTGGTATACAATTCTTTTTATACATTGTGGGATTCAATTTGCAAATATTTTGAAGATTTTTGCATCTATGCTCATGAGAGGTATTGACTCATAGGATTTTTTTTCTTTGTATTTTCTTTGTCTCATTTTGATAGTAGAGTAATACTGGCATCATAGAATGAATTAGGGCATATTCCCTCTGCTTGCATCTTCTAGAGGAGAATATAGATAATTTGTATAATTTCTTTTTTAAATCTTTGGTAGAATTCACAGGTGAACTCATTGGGGCCTTGTGCTTTCTGTTTTGGAAGGTTATTAATTGTCAATTCAATTTATTTAATAGATGTAGGCCTATTCCACTTACCTCTTTCTTCTTGTGTTAGTTTTGGCAGATTGTGTCTTTCAAGAAATTGGTCCATTTCACCTACATTATCAAATACGTGGGCATAGAGTTTTCCTTTATTATCTCTTTAATGTCTATGGGATCTGTCATAACATCCCTTTGTTCTTTTATATTATTAGTAATTTGTGTCCTATTTTCATCTTATTTAGCCTGGCTAGAGGCTCAATTATATTGATATTTTCAAAGAACTAGTTCATGGCTTTGTTGATTTTCTCCATTGATTTTCTGTTTTTAATTACATTGATTTCTGATCTAATTATTATTTCTTCTGCTTACTTTGGATTTAATTTTCTCCTCTTTTTCTACTTTCCTAAGGTGGAGGCTTAGTTTATTTTATATCTTTCTTCCTTTCTAATTTATATATTTGATGGAATAAATTTCCCTCTAGGCACTGCTTTCACTACATCCCACAAATTGTGGTAAGTTGTGTTTTCATTTTCATTTAATTTAAAATATTGTTTAATTTGTCTTGGGTTTTCTTCTTTGAGAAGACAAAACCAGAGAGGAAGACAACCATAAGAGACTCTTCATCTCAGGAAATAATCTGAGGGTTGCTGGAGTGTTGTTTAGAAGTATGTCATTTAATCTAATACTTTGGGATTTTCCAGCTATCTCTCTGTTATTGATTCCTAGTTTCATTCCATTGTAGTATGAGAACAAACATTGTATGACTTCTAGTCTTTTAAATTTGTTAGAATGTGTTTCATGGCCCAGATTATGGCCTATCTTGGTCAATATTCCCTATGAGCTTGAGAAGAATGTGCATTCTGCTATTCTTAGATGAAGCAGTCTAGGGATGTCAGTTATATCCAACTGATTGATGATGTTAAGTTCAATTATGTCCTCATTGATTTTCTGCCTGCTGGATCTGTTCGTTTCTGATAGAGAGGTGTTGAAATCTCCAACTATAATAGTGGATTAATCTATTTCTCCTTGCATTTCTATTAGCTTGACAATCTATTGTTAGGCACATACATGTTAAGGATCATTATGTCCTTTCTGCAAAGAAGACATCCAAATGGCCAACAGACACATGAAAAAGTCCTCAACATCCCTCGGCATCAGGGAAATCCAAATCAAAACCTCAATGAGATACCACCTCACACCAGTCAGAATGGCTAAAATTAACAAGTCAGGAAACAACAGATGTTGGCGAGGATGCAGAGAAAGGGGAACCCTCCTACACTGTTGGTAGGAGTGCAAGCTGGTGCAGCCACTCTGGAAAACAGTATGGAGGTTCCTCAAAAAGTTGAAAATAGAGGTACCGTACGACCCAGCAATTGCACTACTGGGTATTTATCCCAAAGATACAAATGTAGTGATCCGAAGGGGCACGTGCACCCCAATGTTTATAGCAGCAATGTCCACAATAGCCAAACTATGGAAAGAGCCTAGATGTCCATCAACAGATGAATGGATAAAGAAGATGTGGTATACACACACACACACACACACACACACACACACACACTAGAATACACACACTAGAATATTATGCAGCCATCAAAAAAATGAAATCTTGCCATTTGCAATGACGTGGATGGAACTAGAAGGTATTATGCTAAACGAAATAAGTCAATCAGAGAAAAACAATTATCATATGATCTCACTGATATGAGGAATTTGAGAAACAAGACAGAGGATCATAGGGGAAGGGAGGGAAAAATGAAAGAAGACAAAACCAGAGAGGGAGACAAACCATAAGAGACTCAATCTCAGGAAATAATCTGAGGGTTGCTGGAGTGGAGGGGGGTGGGAGGGATGGGATGGCTGGGTGATGGACATTGGGGAGGGTATGTGCTATGGTGAGCGCTGTGAATTGTGTAAGACTGATGAATCACAGACCTGTACCCCTGAAACAAATAATACATTATATGTTAATAATTTTTTAAAAAAAGGATCATTATGTCTTCTTGGAGAATTGGCTCCCTTATTATTATGTAATGCCCCTCTTTATTTCTAATAACTTTGCTTAGTTTGAAGTCTACTATGTCTGAAATTAATATAGCTACTCCTGCTTCCTTTTGATTACTATTACCATGGTATCTTTCTCCATCCACTTACTTTTATTCTACATGCATCTTTATATTTGAAGTGTGTGTCTTATAAACCACATATAGTTAGGTCTTGTTTTTTGATCCCCTCTGACAATATCTGTGTTTTAATTGGTGTATTTAGACCATTGAAGTTCAAAGTCATTATTGATATAATTAGATTAAGTTATACTATATTTGTTAGTACTTTCCACTGTTGCCTTTGTTCTTTATTATTTTTGTCTTTCACTCTTTTTCTGCATTTTGTAGTTTTAACTGAGCATTTTATATGATTCCATTTTTTTCTCCTTTCTTAGAATATACTTCTTTTTAACTTTTATTAAGTGGTTGCTCCAGGGTTTGCAAAATACTTTTATAACTAATCCAAGCCCACTGTCAAATAACACTGTAGTACTTCACATGTAGTGTGGGTACCTTATAAATAACAAAATGCTCCCAATTCTTCCTCTCTATTCCTTCTATCAATGCTGCCATATATTTATATGATAGACACACACTATGTGTAAATAAAATATACATACATACTAAGTGTAAGTTATATATATACAAATACAGTGGTGCTATTATTTTGCTGTTACATGTTAGATCAATTTAGGATAAGAAAAGTAAGATTTTTTATTTTACTTTAACTTATTCCTTCTCCACCACTTCATTTCTTTATGTAGATCCAAGTTTCTGACTTACATCATTTCCTCCTCTCTAAAGAACTTCTTTTTAACATATTTTGAAGTAGTACTGTTGTCAGTAAATTCCCTCAATTTCTGTTTGCCTGAGAAGGCCTTTGTTTTTCCTTCAGTTTTGAAGGGTAATTTTGCAGGGTAAAAAAAAATCCAGGGTTTTTTCTCTTAACATTTCAAGTATTTTACCTCATTCTCTTCTTGTTTGCATGGTTTTAGAGAAAAGTTGGATGTAATGCTATCTTTTCTCCTCCTTAAGTAAGGTATTTTTCCCCTCTGGCTTCTTTCAGAATTTCTTATTTTCCTTCTTTTTCTTTTGTTTTTTCTCTCTGTACCTTCTGTAGTTGTACCACAGTCCTTGGATATTCTGTTCTGTTTTTTCCAGTCTTCTTTCTCTTCGCTTTTCAGTTTGGGAGGTTTTTACCAATAGGCACTCTAGCTCAGATATCTTTCCGCGGCTGTGTGCTGGTTACTAATAAGTCCATCAGAGATACTCTTCATTTCTGTTACAGTGTTTCTGATCTGTATCATTTCTTTTTGGTTCTTAGAATGTCCCTCTTTCTGCTTACCTTGAGCATCCGTCCTTGTATGCTATCTATTTTATCCATTAGAGCCCTTAGCATATTAATCATAGCTATTTTAAATTCCAAGTCTGGTAATTCCAACATCCCTGCCATGTCTGAGTCTGGTCCTAATGCTTGCTCTCTCTCTTCCCACTATATATTTTTGGCCTTTTAGTTACACCCTGTAACATTATGATAACTGGGCATGATATACTGAATAAAAGGAACTGCTATAAATAGGCCTTCACAATGTGGTGGTAGGTGCTGGGGGAGGGGAGGTGTTTTGTAATCTTATGAGTAGGTCTCAGTCTTTTAGTGGGCCTATGCCTCTGGACCGTGAACTTTATACATGCTTCTTAGTCCCCCTCTTTATGTTGGACTGGATGTCAAGAGTGGGCTGGAGTCAGTATTTCTCTTCCCCCGGGTCAGTTAGAACCTGGTAGACACCCAGGAGGTAAAACTCACAAAAGCATGCCTTCCCCCAATTCCCGCCCCCCCGACCGCCCCCCACCCCACCCCCATGGCTGGATCCCCGTGGAGTTTTTAATCCCCAGAGTCGTCCACACTGAGCCTCCAGCAATTCATCAACTACTGTTCAGGTTTCTGCATCCCAGCACTGGCTCCCATGGAGGTTGCTGCCCCAGTAAAATGGCTCACTGTATTTGCCTGTCAGTTCCTCCAATTTGGAGCCGCAGCTTGCCCTGTGACCTCACTTCTCTTAGGGATCTAAGAAGGGTTGTTGGTTTTTTTCAGTTTGTTCAGCTTTTTAGTTGTTGTTAAGATGGAGTGGTGACTTCCAAGCTTCTCCTGCACTGGACCAGAAACGGAAGTCTGTCAGTTTAACTTTGAACTAACTCCCTTTTAAACACTCAATCATAGAACCTTGCTTCTTTATGAAACCCCAGGCAACAATAAATATGACAGGATATCATTTATACTTGATCTTACTTATAAAGATATAGTTAATAAAAACTTGATGCCTTGCCATGGTCCCTTTTATGGGTGGAGGGGACAGGATGTGGAGGAGTGGGAGGATGTTCTCCTGGACTTAGAACCTCTTGCATTATTTCTTGACCTCCCACTGCATGTGCTTTCTATAAGTCATTTTTAATGCATTAATATGTGATTTAAAAGCCATATTTTAGAGCAGTCCCCTTGAAGCATCCCTTCTGTCTTTGTACACCCTGGACATTTTCCCGGGAGTTCACTTCCCACTTATGAACTCCGTCCAAATGTCGCTTCCTTAGGAAGTCTTCCCTGACTGTTGTCCTTTCTCTAAAAACACTTATCTGAGATTGAAATTACACATTTGTGTGATTATTTGATAAACATCTATTTCACCCCACTAGGCTGGACACTATATTAGGTGAGGGCAAGCACTGAATTTGCTTTTGCTCACTATGGAATCGCTTGTGCCCAAAGCAGTGGGTGGGACTGAAGGCACCTAGTAAATATGTGTTGACTAAATAAATGCAAATGAATGAGTGAATGAATGAATGAACGAACGAACTGATTTCCTCACAGCCACACACCTTGGCAGGTAAACTGTTGTTCTCCTCTCTTTTTACCTGGCCACTCTCTTCCAGCTCTACTTAAATCCAGTAAACTATTTTACTCCTGTGCAGAATGAGAATGGAAATGTAAGCAGAGATGATGATGCCCTTTAAAATAACCTGATATCTTCTCCTGGGATCATGGGAAGCTCGATTCAAGTGGTACACCCACTAGGCAGCCACTTCTAAATGGGACTGTTCCTAAACAAACATACTTTTCTCCAAGACTTTGAGCAACTGACTAGACAGCACACTTATTGGAAGTGTGGCCACGCCAAGGATAAAGTGAAATGCCTTTAATTCGGTGACACAGAATGCAACGAGTAAAGCATTAAGCAATAGCCGAGGGAAAAAGCTGATTCTTGCAGCCGCAGGACGCCAATAACGTTTGGAAAACTGTTTTCCTAAGGCGGCAGACTCACCATTTGATATTTCACTCTTATTTTGTGTGGGATTTTTTTAAAAAGGAAAATAAACTCTCAGTAAATTAGAATGTTGCAACCTAATACTGCATTCCAACTCATAAATGTTTTTCTTCAGAGTTCATTTGGAAGCATTTCAGACAGATTGTTAGGATTATTACTTTCTGGGATAAAACCATGCATTTTTTTTTTCAAGCATTTCTTCCTCAACTCATAACCTTCCTCTCAGTAATATTTTGCATGTTGCAATAAAAAAGCAAGGAAGAAAGGCAGCCTCTGTCTATTTTTAGATTAATGCATTTGCCAAACTCAAGGAGGACTTATCTAAATGCCTGCTTCCCACAGACATGAGCTGTTTCTCCGTTGCCAAACACTTAAGCCAATTTCATAACCTACTTACAAGTCAACATTGCCATATCTACTCACCACCTTTAACCCCATCATTTTATACATCATCTTTAATCCCACCATTTCTCTGAAGAGCATCCCTGTAGGAAAATGAACAGAGCCCAGGTGGGTCCAGGTGAACAATTCTGCTGGATGACCACCATTTGTCTTAAAAACACTTCTACGCTGTGGGGAGCAGAGATGGTGCCTGGACGGTGAGGAGAAGGGCCTGGAGGGGATACTGTGAACTGTGAGCATCAGTAACATTAGGACAAGAGCCAGAAGTCTTTGGATCATGAGTTCAGGCAGCTGAGTCATGGAGGTAAGCAGGCCTGAGGCCCAAGTCTGGGTAAGCAGGCCTGAGGCCCAAGTCTGGGTAAGCCAGGGAGAAAGCCAGAAACTGGCCGTCCCATCATGGGGGCAAGAGGAGAGGTGAACTCTGCAGAAGCAAGGCTGACTAACAGGCACGGGGGAGTCCTGGGCCAGAACAGGGCAAACAGGGCAAATTGTTCAGCCCCAACCAGTCCTGCAAAGCTCGTGGCTTTCTTGAACGACGAGAACCTTGAAGATTTCACCAGACATTTGGCAGAGAATAGCGACTTGTCCAGAGTCATTAGGAAACCAACGGCAAAGTGAACTGGAATTTAGAATTCCCAATTTTTTTACCCTCCATTCCGTAATTTTCCACTTGAAATCAAACACTGCTTTAAAAGAGCGTTTCAAAGATGTTAGAGAGATTCAACAAGAGAATTTACAAATCAAACTCGGCCTGTAGATACACAAAATAACTGTACACGCGTGGTTCTAGTGACTTTCCCCAAACCGGACACAACTCAAGTGACCGCTAGCCAGAAACGGAATGGACAGACTGTGGGCCATACACACAGTGGAACCCTGCTCGGGAAGAAAAGGAGTGAACTCATGACACACCCAACATGGTGGATGATTCTCAGATGCGCTGGGCTGATTGTGAAGGAAGCCAGTCCCAAAAGGCTACATACGGTGTGCTTCCATTTCCCTGCCATTCTGGAAAACAGATTCGTGGATGCCAGGGCTAGGGGTGGGGCAGGTTCAATGACAGGCAGCATAGATGACATTTTAGGATGATGGAACTGTTCTTGATCGTGGTGGTGGTTATATGACTGGATGCATTGATCAAAGCTCTTAGAAGAGGACACTAAAAAGGATGCAATTTACTGTATGTATAATATACTTAATTTTTAAAAATTTTAAAGAGAGAAAAAATGGCCTGGAGATGTGCTTCTGGGAAGCAGCATGGTAAAATAGGAAAGCGTGTTGGCTCTGCAGCCAGACTGCCTGGGCTTAAACTTGGCCTTGTCCCTTACTCTAGTTCGCTTCTCTGTATCTCATTTTCCTCATTTTTAAATGGGAATAATTAAAGTGTGCACCTCCTGGGATTATTATAACTAAGGAATTCGTATATTCAAAGTGCTTAGAAAGTTAGCTTTTGTCTGACACATGTCTGCACAATTATCCAATAGAGCCTCAGGACAAATTCCTAGAAGTGCAAATGCCAGGGCAAAAAGTTTGCTTTGTCAGACCAATTGGCAAACTGCCTTCCAAGAAAATCATGCCCATTTACCGCCCCTCTCACAGACAGCCTGAGTTCTCAGTCCTCTGCTCTCCACCCAACACTGCCTGCCACGAATCCTTCATCTCTTCCAATGGAAAGGTCAAAAATGATATCTAATTGTTCCTTTCATTTGGATTTCTTTGCTGACTAATGAGGCTGAACATCTTTTTATATATTTATTGGTCATGGCTATTTATTTTTATGTAAATTGCCTCTTTACAACCTTTTTATTAGAATGTTTATAGTTTTATTATTAATTTGTGTGGGTTCAGTATGAATTAGGGTTAATAATAATTAATATTTATTTTTTTTTACTATGTACCAGACATTCTTGTAAGCATTGAAAAATACTCACATTTGATCAGGCATATACATTATAAACATCTTCCCCTGTTCCTCTTTCATTTCTCTTTGGACCCTGCTTTGACTTTTTGCAAAAGAATTTACACTTTAAAATTCCTTTGTGATTTCCACATTGTTTTGGTCACGTTTAAGGAGGCCTTCTGTCTGGAGTCATTGTAATCTTTTTATACAACTGTTAGCTGTACGTTACCATATTTCTCAATTGTTTGGAAGTTCCTTATGGCAATTCTCATTGTCTAGGATTATTCTAAAACAGTAAATGTTTCTTAATTCCAAAATATAAAAGGAGGGCTCTGATGGCATCTTTGGCCACAGACATAAGCATTAGTACATTTCTCAACAAGACAAGAGAGTAGGAAGAAAAAGTAAGAAGGCTCACATCTTGTGAAATGTAGACGCTTGGATGGCCAAAGGGACTTCTACTAAAGGATTCTGAGTGATCCTTTAACGCATTACTGTAGCCGCTCTTCCTGCTGTCTCCCCTCCCATCGGCCCCTGTCCCCCCACCCCTAGAAAGTTTCCACTCCCTCCTGCCCACCTACACCCACACTCAAAACAAAGCTGTTTTCACATAGAACTTCTTCCAACTCTAAAATTTCCTTCCTAGGTTAATAAAATCATCCTCTATAGTCCAAGTACCACTTTAAAAGTTTGGCTCTTTTCTTCTTTCTCGTTTAATAATAATAATTTTGGAGAAATAGAATACAGAACAGAGGTGTAATACATATCCTATGACCTCACATTTTTAGGGTTATTTTTTCCTGCTAACTGAGCCTGCATTCATGCTAATGTTCCCCTTTTTGAATCCTTAAAAGTATGCAGTTGTTTCATCAAAGGCCAAAAGGAAAATAAACTGTTTCCCAGGCAAAGTGAGGTGATAACAAAGGGCTCCAGCATTTTGGGAATAATTTTAGATTAAGGGGAAAGAACGGATTTTAGTCACCAGTTATTTCTTCAAGAAAAAAAAATAGCTGTGTCTTATATAAAGGCAAAATTTTTTGTTTGTTTTCAGAACCTGCCCTTAAGAAGTTTCTAGAAGAAAGGAAAATAAACATTAGATAATGGTATAAGACCTGTTATCTCAAAGCAAGAAAGAAAGTTTGCAGAGTTACGAAACCCAAGTATCAGTACCAAAATTACTTTCTCTTCAGATTATCCTTTAAATTCCTAAGCATGACGGAATTATGTAAGATTCAAAAAGTAGTGTGTATGTGCATATATACATGAATATATATACATGTCTATCTGTACAGACATGTATATGTGGATAGACATACATATCTGTGTATATATACATACACAAACATCAATATATATGTATGTATATATAAGGATCATATAACTATGTGTGTGTGTGTGTATGTATATATATATATATATATATATATATATATATATATATGGAAACCACATAGTACTTATTAAAACAAATCATCTATTTTGAAGGGGCAAATCGGTTAGGAACACAAATTGGCAGATCAATTCTCCCCCTTAGAGAGATCCCAGAAGTTTAAGGTCCTGAGCATAAATGTTTCTGGCCTTCTCCAGCAGGCACAATACCAAGGTGGTGTCTCCAAATGCAAACATACTTTCCTGGTAGATAACTGTTTTGTTGGCCTCTGAATAACTGTGGCCACAGTCTCATGAAGAAAATTGTGGCCTTTTTTGCCAGTTACTTTATTTTTCCAGAGAAGTAAAATTCCAACCCTGAGGCATAGGAATCAAAGTTTCTAAAGGAAAAGGCCTCTTGCTCATTACCGTCGGGGGGTGTCTCTCATCTTTTTGTCTACAATGATGACTGAGTTGTGATGCAGCTTCTATACTTCTTTCTGGAATTTTCTAGAATCTGGAGCTTCTGTGTGTGTGTGTGTGTGTGTGTGTGCATGCATCCGTGCACACTCACATATGCAGAAATCCAGCAGAATTTAACTGTGGTTTCCATGAGCCTGTCTTTTTTTTTTTTTAAGATTTTATTTATTTGAGAGAGAGAATGAGATAGAGAGAGAGAGCATGAGATGGGGGAGGGTCAGAGGGAGAAGCAGACTCCCCGCGGGGCAGGGAGTCCGATGCGGGACTCGATCCTGGGACTCCGGGATCATGACCTGAGCCGAAGGCAGTCGCTCAACCAACTGAGCCAACCAGGCGCCCCTCCATGAGCCTGTCTTAACAACTGTCCCATTTTCTTCACCTTACTCATCTTTAGTACATTATCTCATTATTACTTATTCTCTTATTTCAAGTATTTATAAAGCCTCTGTTCCCAATCTGGCCCAGTGCCTGGTACTGCGGATGCAAAGATTTTTTTCTTTCTTCCTTCATTTATTTCACCCTGTACCATTCCATGAAGTAGTTGTGATATGTGAGCCCAAAGAAAGATTCCTGCCCTGGAAGAGCTCACAGTCTTGTTTTCTTGGCCATTTCCAGAGGAGTCCATTCTTAAAACTCATCTTTTATAAAGTATCTAATCTTGGTATATTAATATTTCACCATATTTGGAGCCAAAAACAAAGCACATAATTCCTCTGGAATCAGTTTTCATAATAGAACTCTCTTGTCTGGTGTCAGGTCAATAGATAGGGGTCAGGCTGAGGGCCACCGGTGTTCTGTGTAGCTCCTGGAGAGCATGGTACACAGGGAGAACAGAGTTCACATTTCCTCAAATCAGTAGCTCTTCTTCCCCTGACATAGCAAAAATGCACGGATATGCTGGAAGAGACGAATGTAACAGGAAAAAATAAATGTGAAAATATTCGAAAAAGTTCAAACTCTGATACAATTTTAAAAATTGGTAGACTCCTAAACTTTGGCTTCTGGCTTCAAAGACTTGACCCTTTGGAAAAGACTTTATGCCATAAGTCATAGCTGGTCACATTGTCTTTTTTCTTACTGTGTCTTTTAATCTCACGAATAAAGAATTCTTCAAAATGAACTGCATTTGACTTCTTTGAACATTCACATATGCACTTTTTTAGATACGGAGTTTGGGAGTCCAGTCTCGAACCTATGACCCGAATCTGACTCTGTATCTATAAAACATGAGACATCTCAACTGTGGTTTTAACCTGGAACATGTTGAAGTCCCTTTCTTTGAAAAACAAACATTTTTAGTAAGAACTATTGTTGTTTTAAGTTGGGTTCTTCCAGCACAGACATTAAGACAAGGATTAGAAAACAAGCGGGTCATGTGAGAAATGGTCCGAAGAAACATTGCTAAGGGAGGAGGACGAAGGCCATGGGAAGGAAGATGGGTGCGAAGCAGGTTGACACAGTGCGTAGCGGGAGCTGGGGACATGTGGGAGACAGGGAAGAACATGCCTCCAGAGTTATCCCACTGGAGGGGTAAGGAAGCGGCCGTTCCTGGTCATCGCCTGTTTCCATCCATCATTAGCTGAGGGCTCAGGCCAGGGGCACTTCCGGCCTCCAGGGGGAATCATGCTTGCAGTCCAATGCTGCTCCTACGTCCAGGGAAGGTGAGTGCCGAGGGAACGTGGCTACAAATCATTTTCCTGTGCAGACTCCATTAGACCAATTTAATTCCTTGATTGGTTTTCCATATGGACTGGCCAGAGAAGTGCCCCTCTTTTTTTTTTTTTTTTTTCATTTTCATTTCTGCTCTCCTAGGATTAACCACTTATGGTCTCAACTGTGTAAGTTTTCTTCTGTGGCCCTTATTTCTACCGGGTCCAGTTTTCTCACATCAACACCTAAATTTTATTCTACAGTTTCAGCCATTGTCATCTGTATGTTGGTTTGGTTGCATCTACCAAGAGGAATCATTATACATTAGATTTAGGAAAACAGACCGCTTTACCTGTGTTTTAGCCAAGCACTGCAATCAGTGTGAGTGTTACCCCTCAGACAGCCTAGGATTGTTCTGTTACCCAGCACTGCCATAGACCAGCCCCACCTCTCACCTAGTGTGGACTTCAGTGAATTTATAGGTTCGCCTTCTTAAGCCTCCATTTAGCCACCTGCAGAACTGTGCAAATAATAGAGACTTCCTAGCTTCTTATTAGGAATAATTAAGGTCAACCCTTCAAAAGAATTCCCGGCCTAGAGCAAGTGTTCAACATGTGCTATTTATTATTATTGTTGTTGTTGTTGTTACTGAAGATCATTAAAATGACACATTAATTAGTTCATAAACTACTAATCCCTTTGCCAAGAGGATACTCACCATCCACACTATTCATAAAGAGCAAATGGTTGTGTCAAAAGGATGGACAGTCAAAATGTCCCATTTCGTAATAAATAATAAGACCAGCTTCGCAGGGTCATTGCTGGAGGGAAAGGGAAAACAAGGTGTGTAACATGCCCAGTACATACAGGCACTAAAGCACATGGTTTTTCCCTTTCACTTTCCTTAAGATGTAGGCCTTCAGTCTGGAGGATAGGAGAAATGGCATTATGATGCATTTTTAAAGCATTTCTAGAAAGCTGGCATTCATGAGTCCAGAAGGGATTGAGATCTACTGGTTTGTGTGTCCTACTGAGTTACAATGAATTTCCAACATCCTTTCCAGAATGTCTTAAGGAAGGTGCAATTTACTGCTCTTACTGGATGAGCCTCACTCTACAATCAGCATTTCAGGATGCGCTATATGCTATTTATGAATATGAGCTTAGATTGTTTCTATAAAATGTGTGCATGTGTTTTGAGTTTTTGTCTTTTTTTAGATTTAATTGTAGGTGCATTCGGAACAGGAAAAGTAGCTGTTTACAGGTACGTGGTTTGTGGTATGCAAATGTCCTCTAATTGTTTCAAGTGCATTTCCTTTTTGCTGCTAGTTTCGCCTTCAAGAGTATATCCCAACTATTTATTTTGGAGAACATTTAGATGCTCCTTTTAAAGTTTGGAGGAAGTTTTGCTCTCTACTGTTCTCCTTTCTTTCATCTCTCTGTCTTTTTAATCTCATACCTCATGACCAAACTTCCAGCCCCTGCCAACGTAATGTTAAATGAAGATATGAATCTTAGCAGAACTTATAAAATGATGCATTCTTTAGATGTTTCTATGTCTGAATTCTTCTCCTTGCCTTGGAAATGCATTAAAACGTGTTTATAGAGAAGGGGTACCAGTGGGAGGAGGTTTATATAAATCAGGTGTGGAGACTAAGTTAGGGAATGAAATGTACCAAAATAATACTCCAAAAGCAAGTATTGAACAAAAGTTCAAATCTGACAGGTCTAGATTCAAAAGCCTAGCCATTCTACACACTCACTCATGTGTAGTCTTGGGCAAGTTCCTACAACTTTCTGAGCCTCTGATTTTTCTGTCTGTTAAAGAGGGATAACAATAGTTGCTTTAGAAGTTTATTTTTGTGAAGAGGATTAAGTGGGAATCTGCAGGTAAAGTACACAGAATAGTAAGTTACTGGTAGACAATGGTGCTCAAAAATTTTAGATTCTTTTTTCTTCTTAAAAAAAAAGTTTTATAGGAATTCAAGACATTAGATCAGGATATCAAAACAAAAGGCAGAGAGCAGCCCCACATGTTCTGGGCACATAATACTAACCTAGCCCAACCCCCAGTGCGATTCTAAAGTTAGGTCTCCTCAAGTAAGTGAGATTTTCTCCATCAGTTCCAAGACATACTCATAGACTGATGTATACCCACCACTCACCACTTTGGGTTATAGAGAATCAGATGATTGGAAAGCTCAGGTACCTAAAGGATGGGGCTGTGCTTACGGGGGCCATGACAATGCCCCACTCAGGGCTGATGAACTCATGGGCTAGTTGCTAAGGTCTAAATCCACCACCCAGTCCTCATTCCTTCCCTCACTCCTTCACAGGGACCAGACCTCCATCACAGTCTGACAGCTGGCTGCCAGCCTCCTCCCTCCCGCCTTTTTTTTCCCTCATAGGTATTTGCCCCAGTGATTGTCTTGCATGTCTAACTCAGTCTTACCGTCTGCTTTTTCAAGGACTGGAGCTAACACAATATTAAAAACAAAATTATGTAACAAAGCACAGATAAATAGTGTAAAGGAGTTCGGGAATATTCCCAGGGGGGCTGTTGTGGTAATCATGAAACTGTTTAAAGTCGTGCCCTAAACACACACCATCCCAAAGCACGGCCCTCCCTCCCCTCAGAGGAAAACTTACCCAACTCAATATCATTTCACGTTGTCATCTGGAGACTTGGCTCTTAGCTCTCCTATCTTGGAACAGAGCTTTAAAAATTGCCCAGTCCCCTTCCCCCATGAGTTACTTGCTTGGTTCATTATCCTCACCTTGGTGAAAATTGAGTTTGCTGTACATTTAGTCCCTCTCCTCACACCTGGCTGCACATTAGAACCACCTGGAGGGTTTGGTTAACATTCCGATGCCTGGCCCTGACCCCCTGAGGTTTTTTTTACCACTCTGGGAACTCGTTGGGTGCTTCTATCATGCAGTCAGGGTTGAGAACCACGGCTCTGTGTGAAGTACACAGTGATCTTGTCAGCCCACCCTTATGTGCTTAGCTCAATCTGCAAAGCTTGGATAGAAAATTATCCAACAAAATAAAAAACATCAGCCCATCATGAAAGGAAATTTGCAAAAGTCAAGGACTTACAGGCATGAGTGAGTATAGAAGGATGTGTTTCCTCAGATACGAAGATAGCAGATCCCAGAGCACACTTCACAGCAATATCTCCAAAATACCTGGAGCCCACTCCACACATAAAGCAGCTCCGTGAATGCGGTTTTCCTTGACAGACCCATAGCATCCTTTATTTGTATTCATGAGCGACCACATATGTTTTAAGGTAGTGAGTTAAGTCTCACGCAGTGAGGCAAATTCTTGGCACAAAGGCTGGGAATGTTGGCAGCGGCCTCTGGAAGTGGGGTGTCGCTCATGTGGCTCATTATAACCCTGTGTCTTCTCCCTGCAGAGCAAGACCAGTTGTGACCGTGGATGCCCAACTTTTGCTGCACCCAATGATTATCAATCTGGAAAATAAAACATGCCAGATTCCAGAGTCTCTGTCATCTGTGGCCTGGTGAGTTAGTCCAGTGCTTCTCCAACTCAACGTGGATGCAGATCACCTGGGCCTCTTGTGGTAATGCGGCTTCCGGGGTGGGGCCTGAGACTTTGTACCTCTGAGAAGCTCCAGTCGAGTGTTATGCTGTGGGTCTGTGCACCCAATTTAAGTAACAAAGACTTAGTCTTTCTGAATGGATAAGGAAAATGTGATATAGATATATATATAGAGAGAGAGATAATTACTACATGTATAAAATACTACCATATATACAAATTACAATATATACAATACGTTGCGCTCTCTCTCTCTCCACACACACACACACACACACACAAGAATTTTATGCAGCTATAAAAAAAAAAGATGAGATCTTCCCATTTGAGACAGCATGAATGGACCTAGAGGGTATCACTTTAAGTGAAATAAGTCAGATAGAGAAAGACCAATACCATATGATTCCACTCATAAATGGAATCTAAAAAACATGAATAAACAAACAAAAAGCAGAACAGAACTATACATACAGAGAACAAACTGATGGTTGCCAGAGGGGGTGGGGGTTGGACAAAATGGGTAAAAGGGGGAAGGGGATACAGGCTTCCAATTATGGAATGAGTAAGTAACAGGAATAAAAGCAGAGCATGAGGAATGTAGTCAATGACATTATAATAGCGATGTAATGGGACAGATGGTAGCTATACTTTGCGGTGACCATAGCATGATGTATAAACTTGTCAAATCACTATTGTACACCTGAAGCTAATGTAACATTTTTTTCAGCTACGCTCAAAAAAATTTTTTAAGATAACAATACTTAGAGACATTGAAGATGTAAGCAAATATGGTGAGGATAATGGCAGCAACATTTCTCAATGTCAGAGAAGAAAGGTACAAATACAGAAAGGAGGAAAGCTAGACTATTTCTTGTGGTGCTAATCTGGAATGGGAGGCATGAATGTACACTAGTGTTTTTCTATATATAGAGATAGAAACAAATACAGATAAAGAAAAAATAGAGTTAGTCTTTTGAAACAAAAAAAAGAAGGATCTATCACATGATGCTGATCTTTTGTTGTTAACTTATTACTTGAAGGCTACTTCTCCAGTCTATAGGCTCCAAGTGAGAGGAGAAGCATAAAAACATTTGCAGAAATTCCTGCTCAAAAGAGAGCGGGATTCTTGGCACGCTAACAAATATTAACCAAACTGAAAATAGAATAAAATTTGACTTGACTCTTACATTTGCATAGCTTATGGATACCCCTTTCCAGACTTTTTTTTTTTTTAAATTGTCAGGCTTCGGTTAAATCGCTCGGTTTCCTGTACTAAAAACACATGTCCGTTTTGTGATTTAGGGCGCACAATTAGACAAAAGGCAAACATTATAAAAATAGCAATTTTTGTACTCCCAACTCTATTGTTGTGGCCCCGATCTCATTATCACGAATATTAGTAGCATTGCGGTTCCTTTGGTAGGCCGTGGGAGAACATGATTTCTATCCCTTTTGAAAGTGTCCCTTCTCAACCTTGCTGGTCATCTGAAGGAACTACAAATGGAATTCAGTTGTAACAAAGCTTGAGAATATGCCACTTTGTTTCTCAGTACATGGGTCCTCAAGGGTCAGAAGTCTGTCATATTGGGTAATGCCAACAGGGTATATCTGAAAAATCAGCAAATACTTGGAGTGTTTGAGATTTGCCCTCATTTTCCAGAAGGTGTGGTCTAACTCAGACAGGATGTTCAGTCAGAATGCAGAACAAACCAGTGTTGACCCAGAGAACTTATTTCCACCCAATCTCAGCATGTTGTTGATGGCATTTTGACAGGAGTTCATGCCAGAGTCAAAACCTTCGACGGTGGAGGTCGGGGGTGGGGGTGGGGGTGTGAGGAGGACCCTGAAGAAATCTTTGAAAAAATGTCCTTTGCTGGGCGCTCCCCAATTCTGGGAGGCGTGTCCTCTCCTTTACCAGTTTTTGAAAGTAGCTGGGAAATGCCCTAACCACATTTTTAGATGGTTTAAAACCATAACGTATTATAATGAAAACCTGATCTGAGAAAATATGTGAAAGAGCCAGTGTCTGTTGTTACCCTGGCATGATTCACTGAAATGAACTGTGGGAGCTCCTTGGGCAAGAGTGCTAAGACTTCAGTATTTCCCCAAAGAGTCTGGTGTTCCCATGTTCACAACTGAATGGACCCTACACTGGATGCTTTCAAGTATCTGGGGTGGCACGCTCTGATATAAAGTGCAATTTAAATTTTTTTAAAGATTTTATTTATTTATTTGACAGAGAGAGACACAGCGAGAGAGGGAACACAAGCAGAGGGGTGGGAGAGGGAGAAGTAGGCTTCCTGCGGAGCAGGGAGCCGATGAAGGACTCGATCCCAGGACCCAGGGATCATGACCTAAGCCGAAGGCAGACGCTTAACCGACTGAGCCCCCCAGGCACCCCTATAAAGTGCAATGTAAACTAGTTCATTTTTTCTAAGAATCTTTAGGGGTTTTTTTAATGAAATTTAAGTATTTTTAACAGATACGGGGTCTGTTTGGTTTTGTGGAAAGAGTATTACTTTGTTACAAGAAAATGTTTCTTTTCATGAGCGGTTTTCCTTATTGTCTTTAAACCATATTATTAAGGTAAGATGAAATTTGTTATGTGGGCAAATGAATAAACATATGTCTTCATAATTATTTATTTCATTCTATCACATGTATTCTCTGAAAAACATTTCGTCTTCACATGCAAAAATTTGGAACTAATGGTGGCTCAGGGTACTTGAAGATGAAAGTTAACAGCTGGTTCAGTCTACAGTGTGTCTCTTCGATAGTTTTTAAATTTATTTTAGGAATTTAGATCAGTATTTCCAAAATGATTGACAGGCATTTGTCAATTTGCTTTCCTAGAGTTTTTGTCTGTATTTGATATAACCTTGTATTCTATGTTTGAAAACCATTTAAGTGAAGCTTAACTGGGAAATAGTTCTTCGTGTCCATCAGTGTAAATTTCTGCATCTTTCAAACGGCTGTGTAGTTTTATAAAATATCTGCTACTTTCATTGCCAAATTAGAAAAATAAAAATAAAACCGGCACAATAAATATTAATATTGTTATTAATCAATTAAAAAAGTATTTAGTAAAACATTTCTTTCGACAAATGTGAAAGACCATCACTAACAACTTTTCAAATGTAAGAAAACCTTTTCCAATATGCCTAACTTTATGCAAAATGTTTGCTGTCACTGAAATCGAATTAAAGTGCTTAGACTGAAAAATGAGGGGTGCCTGGCTGGCTCAGTCAGAGGAGCATGCGACTCTTAATCTTGGGCTCGTGAGTTTGAGCCCCACATTGGGTGTAGAGATTACTTAAAGTAAATAAATAAACTTAAAAAAAAAAAGAAAAGTGAATTGCTTTGTACTTTTAAATCCTGTTTCATATCCACCTCATTCTTTTTCCATCATGCATGGCTATGCACACCGTTAAGTCACAGTATCATTATTCTAACTGTGCATTGAGTCAGGGCTGGTGTCTGAGGATTTGTCATGTATCGTCCTGACTTCTAATGTATTTCCAATCAGACCTATTCAGACTAATGTACCATATTGAGTGTGATCATAAATTCAAGTTTGCAACTTAACTCTAATTAATTTTAGATCACAGCTTTCCCTGACAACTCAAGGGTACTTCATAATTAGATATAGACATGTGAGTGGACCCAATTCTCTGGTATATAAAACACATAGTGAATATATGTGTAGGTTTATGTACAATGTATATTTTGCTAAATTCAGAATGAATATTTCAACAAAAACACTAAAATTCGAAAAGATATACTCACCCCTATGTTTATTGCAGCATTATTTACAATAGCCAAGATATGGAAGCAACCCAAGTGTCCCTCCATAGATGAATGGATAAGGAAAATGTGGTGTATATATTTACAGTGGAAGAATACTCAGCCATAAAAAAAAACGAATGAGATTTTGCCATTTGCAACAACATGGATGGACCTAGAGGATATTATGCTAAGTTATTATAAGTCAGACAGAAAACAAGTATCATGATTTCACTTATATGTGGAATCTAAAAAACAAAACAAAACAAAAAAACAGACTCATACAGAGAACAAACAGGTAGTTGGCAGAGAGGAGGGGTAAGAGAGATAGGCAAAATAGATGAAGGAGATTAAGAGGTACAGACTTCCAGTTATAAAATAAATAAATAAATAAAAGTGATGAAAAAGACAGTATAGGAAATAGAGTCAAAAATTTGTTTTAAATTTGTATGGTGATAGATGGTAGCTACACTTACCATGGTGAGCACTGAGTAAGATATAGAGTTGTTGAATCATTGTGTTATTTGCCTGAAACAAATATAACATTATATATCAACTATATTTCATAATAAAAATTTTATTAATAATGTTTAATTATCATAACTTCATAACATTTTTTGATATCTGATAGGACTATGTCTTTTTTGTTAAGTAGGCTCCCCACCCAATGTGGGGCTTGAACTCAGGACCCTAAGATCAAGAGTCATATGCTCTACAGATTGAGCCAGCCAGGCACCCCAATAATAAAACTTTTCTTAAAAAGAATGAATATTTTGGTTCAGTACTATGAGATTTTGAGGTTTTCCTTTTACATCAGAACAAGGTGCTTGGAATGTTTTGACTCGGTGACTCTTTCCTATGAAAGACATCTAGAAACTGGCAGGTTTAGGCTGAGGTGTTGTTATCAACAATTCAGTAAGTTATAGCAGTTATTTTAAAGTTGTATGAAAAAAGTCACAGTCATCCAGCTAATGATAGGGAGGTAACAGAGAGGGAGAACTAAGAAATATAGAACAACACTGACGTGTAATTGGTATCATTCATAAATCAGCTGCTAATCCGTTTGTCCATCAAATACCTTCTCACAAAGAAAAAATAAGGTTCACCTCCAGATCTTTAATTTATTTCTCTTCCAAAAACTTTATTACTATTGAATTATTCATGTTCAACAAAATACCATATATAAAATTATTTTAATTTACATAGGCTGATGATTTCATTACAAATAGGAATTTCTCTTGTAAAAGTTAATGAACTTTGTCTCTGATTTTGACAAGCAACCAGGTACTCCCCCCCAAAAAAAGAGGGACACAGAAAAAAAACTCGATTTTGAAAGCCAGATATGCTGCAGAATCTAAAGATAGGGTTAACTATTCCATCTTTCTTAAATAATTCTAATTGAAGTAGAAGTGGGCTGGAATTTGTGATTTCTCAGGGGAAGTGGTACAAGCAGTTGTAATAGCAGAAACATCTCAGGAAACTATTGGCTTTTAATGGCATGTGGCAAATTATTTAACCTGAGGGGAGACACTGACTGAGGTCCTGGCAGATAGATGAGTCCCAGATGTGACACATTTTCATTATATTCCACGCAGGAAGCTGACACATAATTAAAGTATGATTAGGGATTATTTACAGCTTTGGAATGCTGTCGAAATATTCCAATCCTACTATAGTTATCTTATTAGTAAAATCATTAAGACTGTCTTTAAATCATTATTTAAGTATTTTCTTATATTTTCACTTTCTTGGAAATGTGAAAAAGCCCCCTCTTGAATGCTGGCTTTTTAGGGCTTGACATGTTTCAGGAGGGACGTGAGCACGTGCTGCAAAGTCAGACAGAGACGACTGGTCATTTCTCGTTCCGTCTTTGGCCACAGAACAGGTCCCAGGGCAGGTCATCCTACAAACCATGGCAGATGTCTCTCTGGATTGAGTTAGGTCATGTTCTAGGCAAAACTATAACGTGTCTCTTGTGCATGTCTGCCCTCTCTTTATTGTGTCTACACACCACATCATTGTGCCTACCTAGCTTGAGACAACCACGCTCAGCAACTCACGTTCTTTCTCTACCCGCCCCCCCACCGCCCTCCTGTAGGATCTCTGCCTCAAATTTTACCCACACCTAGCAAGTTACCACCAGGTTCCCTCCTCCTCCTAAGCCGAGTGGAGATGCGGGTTAATCATCTCATGGTGCTCCGTGCCTCTTAGGATGAAGTCCAAACTGTTTAACATGACTTTCAAAGCCCTGTTCCCTGTAGACCAACCCAACCAGCCTGGCCTCCTCGAGCTTCCCCGCCTTGCTCCAATACTCCAACCAAACTGAATTTCTGTGGGTTCCTCAAATGGACTCATGTTCTTGCTCATCCCCGGGCTCTACCACTAGCTGTTCCCCTCCTATATGCCTAATTCTTCCCTCCCTAACATAGGGGCAATGTTCTTATGTATTTATGGAATAAAAGCAGCAAGTAATTGATTACTTAATCCATTGATTAAATCAGTTACCTTCTAGGAATACTTTAAAGTATTACCTTCCGATGTATTAATGTTACCCATCTTGATTGTGTTAGTGTTGTGGTCAATAGATAGATAGATAGATAGATAGATAGATAGATAGATAGATAGATAGATA
>NC_058407.1:123311278-123317323 GCF_002201575.2 Neomonachus schauinslandi
ATAGATAGATAGATAGATAGATAGATAGATAGATAGATAGATAGATAATAGATGATAGATTTTTCATATATATGTATCTTTAGTTAGCTGTGCGTGTGTATAATGAGAAGTACAGAGGAAAAATGATGTATTCATTTTATCTTGGGTGAGATAAAGTAAGATTTCTACTTCAGATTCAAAACTTTACTAACTTGACTCTTTATTTTCCTTAGCTTCTCTTTAAGAGTATGTGCATCTGTAACAGGCCAGAGCATTTCAAATCCAATAGGTGAGCATGTTTTCATTTTTACGCTCCTGTACTATACCAAGAAAAGTTAACAATAAGCATTTCTTGGCACAGACCATAGAAAACTTTGAAAGAGCCCTTTCTTAATATCAAGATTTCTATTGTATATATGGAAACTTCTACAAAACTACTACTTGAATGATTGGCGTTAATGTTATCTTTAAAAACAAATATAATAATTGGGGGGGGAGGAATGACTGTAAAACCATTACAAAATAAGGTTCTCAGTTTGGAGAGTATTTTCTAAAACTTTTTTTCAGCTTGTGTATTGTTTTTGATCCAACTATGAAAACAATGTTTTCTTAGTAAGCAAGTTGAAATAGAAATTCATTCAAGCACTGCATTCACTGAATACATTTCCTTTCCTGATTATATTTGCTTTATTTCGGTCCCTAGGCTTGACTGCCGAGGTGCACGTAGACTCCCTAAAACAAAAAGGAGCCATTAAGCGCACGCTCTTCCTTGACAACCATCAGTCCCATCGCATCTTCCCCCTTCCCATAAAGGGGCAGAAATCCCTCCACTGCCAGGATTTTGTCGTTTACCTCCGAGTAAGTGTTCCAGAATCACCTTTCTGGCCTCTAACGTTCAGATTCAAATTCCAACCATTTTTCTCTATTGAATCATCGTACTTGTCCACAGAGATCCACATCTATTTTCCTTTTATAGGAGCAAACTTTATTACAAGGCCCCTCGCTCCATTCTTGAGCTCCGAGGCAGCTGACCTGATGGTGTGTGGCTGTTCATTCCCGAGGCTTCTTTCTGTCTTGCACACTATCCTGATACTGGTACTAACTCGAGTGGTTTTCATTTTTCACCGCCTCCCTCCCAAAAAAACCATAAACGTGAGTTATGTTTGGCCAGATGTTATCAATGCGCATTTCAGAGCCAACTCGGGAAAACGTTTAGGCAATTCAACACTTTTATTGAAAGTAATTGATAATTATATTTTTAAAGAAATGTATATTTACAATAACTCCAAAGCCTACCATGAAATAGAAGAGCCAAAATATTTATAACACTATTATTCCCGCTTCTGAGCAGTTGTGGGGTTTATCACTCTCCCTCTCGTTTTGTCTCCTCCCTTAACGGGACTGAGTGAGGGGGTGAGAGAACCCAGTGAGGGCAGAGTTCACAAACGCACTCTAGAATGCTCTAGAATGAAAAGCTGGGCGCATGACTCTTGAGTCTCACTATGACCGTGACTGGCACACATCTGAAGGTGGCATTTCCTCTGCGTGGTCTGAGGTGTTCCTGTGTGCTCAAGACCTCTGTTTCTGTTACCCCCTCCACTCTGAAGCGGGTTCTGTTTCATTTTCTGAGGGAGCTTCAAGGGCACTGAAGGTGTTTTGAAGTTCATGCAAGCTTAAAGAGATGACAAGACAGGAGGAGAATCAAGATGTTTTCTTCGCCTGAGCCCACGAGGACTCGTAAATGCTGCCAACCTCACGAAAACAAAAATCCCAATTCACGAAACTTTCCATGACACCTATTACATATATAAGTAGGGTTGTTTTTTTTTTCCTTTGCAATTTGACCCATCTGGGTGGGAACCTGAAGATTGACTCCCAAAGCATATATTTCAATGAAGCCCCAGCCCTAAACGATTTCATCCCTGAACGTGTATTAAGTAAGCTGCCTACCACATCCCACATGAACCTAAGCCTGTTGCCGTGATAATCACCTGACCATTCACTTCCACTGGCTGAAGTCAAATGTCGCCTGCCTTTCAAGGGCTAACATCTTGTAGCTATTTCCTGGAGCCTTCCTTGAGCTGTGATTATTTTCCCTAGGATGAAACTGAATTCCGAGATAAATTATCTCCAATCAACATTAGCTTGAATTACAGTTTGGATGAATCCACCTTTAAAGAAGGCCCAGAAGTGCAACCGATATTGAATTACTACATGGAAAACACCGTGACCCAACAGGTAGGTCCCTGACAATCTGGGATGGTTGATTCCCAGTCAGGCCCCCGGGCATCGCTCCTGTGACTTTAACACCAAACCCAGCCTCTTGCGTTTGCATTCCTGCACACCAGCTCGTCCCACTGGGGAGATTTTCCTAACGTGTTTCCTGAAACACTGCATCGTCGTGTTTTCAGAAGTCCTTCCCCTTGAGCAGCCGAGATTTAATTTGTTCAAACTGTGGCTGTTAAGGGAGGAAATACAGCTTGTGATCCTCAAAACACCGCCAGAGTGGCCTTCTTTAGGGACACGGCAGAAGGAAGGGGAATCGGGCTATGATGTCAACGAGGCCGTGTTGGGGGATCACTGCCTAGCGTAGGGGGTCTAGCGGGGCCAAATCAGGCCGCCAAGTGGAATGAAGGCTTTGCTTTAATTTGTGGAATCGTTCATACTTTTCAAGAAAAAGGATGTGATTCAGCTTTTCCCAGATTAATCCTGATGCCCGTTTGCACAATACAGGCTCACATCCTGGTGGATTGTGGCAAAGACAACGTGTGCATTCCTGACTTGAAGCTGTCAGCTAGACCGTAAGTTTAAATAAATAAACATGTGCGCTTTATCTAATGGAATACAGGTGTTTATTTAAAGCTTCTCTGGAGAAAGTATACACTTCCAACTACTACTACCAAAAAAAAAAAAAATACTCTGTATGAAATTCTTGAGCTTGGCTACACTTTGGGTTAGCCTGTGTTTGGGTCAGTTCTTTGTCACTGGTATCAAGTGACATACCCTAAGATTTTGCCTGGGCTGTTTCATCTTTCAGCAAAAGTGGGGGGGAAGTGCTTGTTCAAAGTGAACCCCTCTGGGTGGGGGGTGGGGGGTGATTCAGGTTGTATGTACTTGCCTCAGTCCTGGGAGCCAAGACTCAGGCTGGTTGTATCTACACCTTACCCAAACTAGCTTTTGCAGCACCTCATGACTCAAAAGCATCCTTGAAATTGTCAAAATGAAATCAACTTTTTAATTTTGTGAAAAAAGAAAAATTAATGGCACTCTGTGGAGTAAAGCAGAAGGTATCCCAAAATCAAATTAAGAATCAGAGTGCTTCGGGACCCCTGGGTGGCTCAGTTGGTTAAGTGTCTGCCTTCAGCTCAGGTCATGATCCCAGGGTCCCGGGATTCAGCCCCGTTGTCAGGCTCCCTGGTCAGTGGGGCTCCCTCTGCCCCTCCTCCCTGCTCATGCTCTCTCTCTCTCTCTCTCTCCCCCCCCCTTCTGAATAAATACAAAGTCTTAAAAAAAAAAAAAAAAGGAAAGAATCAAAGGGCCTCCCAGTTGCCTGTAATGGAGAGTCACCAATCCAGCACTGGTAACTGCACTACATTTTGTTATGGAAAGAAATGAGACCAAGATAAAACATCCTCTGTTTGAAAAAGCAGACTCATGCTCCTCACACCCCACACACACACCCCCAAGGCCCATCCCACCACCAGTGTTTGGAATCTGCTTGGCAACCTTTCAGGGGATTTTTTTCCCAAACTTCCCATTTTAGCCAGTATCCAAAGCAATAGCTTTGATTAAGGGTCAAAAGTGTCAAAAGGCATTTCCAAATATTGGCTCAGTTGGAGGTTTGGAGAGAATTAAATTTCCTCGAAATCCTCAGTCAGCCATTTGAGATCTTATTTTACCTGCCTCTTTCTTCCCTCTTACGGTTCACTTGGCATTCACAACCCCCTCCCTTATTCATTTCTAAACCGTCTCTCCCTTTTCTGCCACTGCTCTTCTTCTGTTGGGCGTGTTCAGTGTTGTGTGTGTTCAGTGATGTGCTGGAGCGGCCTCATCCTGGCTTGTGAGCCAACTGTCAAATTTCCTGGAATTTTTGCTGGCAGATTAAGTAGGTCAGTAGCCTGAAATTGATGCCCCTGGACTCAGCAAATGAAAATTTCAAAAATTGAAATCAGCTACAAATTGGTATTCCCCCTTTTTTTTCTTTTCTTTTCTTTTCTTTTTTGAGAACTCGTTGTTAAACATTACCAGGATGTTTTCCTGCCCTGCCCATACAAATGTGGTTCTCTCAGTTCTTTTTTTTTTTTTAAAGATTTTATTTATTTGAGACAGAGAGAGCACATGAGAGGCAGGAGGGTCAGAGGCAGAAGCAGGCTCCCTGCCAAGCAGGGAGCCCGATGCAGGACTCGATCCAGGGACTCCAGGATCATGACCTGAGCCGAAGGCAGTCGCTCAACCAACTGAGCCACCCAGGCGCCCCTCTCAGTTCTTCTCACCAGACCCTCATGATGAACCATCTTCTTGTCCAAGTCTTATATTCCCACATCTTTCTTCTTTTCTTCCAAGTCCTTAAATAAGGTATCTACGAATCCAGAGAAGTATGGTACCTAATATTCCTTTTAAACTGCGTTTTTAGAGATAAGCATCAGGTCATCATTGGCGATGAAAATCATCTTACGCTCATAATCAATGCAAGAAACGAAGGAGAAGGTGCCTACGAAGCTGAACTCTTTGTGATAATACCAGAAGCGGCAGATTATGTTGGGATTGAACGCAGCAACAAGGTAATGCCTTGCACATTATTCGAAGTAGGAAAAGAGCTAGTTATATATTGGAAGTCAAATCGATGTTAAGTAGAGCCATTTTAGCTGAGACTTTCTTCCCAAATAAAGGAGGACAAAAAGGCACTTTACTTTGGTCATCATAATAACAATGAGCCAGGAAGGGGGGTGGTCTTAATCAGTATTCATATCTTTCTTGGCCATAGTGCAGAGATAAATTGGCCAAAGATTGAGAGCTGAAGCAAGGAAGAGAATACAACTGGCTGAAAGGAGAAGCTCCCTAATGCGATCTATCAGCTTGATTCCCCTGCTCACTCCCACCCTCGCTGGCTGTTTTCAGACCTTTGTTTTTAGTTCCTTTACATTTCAAGCAGGGTCCCGGGAGGTCTGGTTTTCATTACTGCTTACGGAGGAAGGTCCGACCAGTCCCAGCTGAGCACTGATAACAGCCAAGACAGGCACTGGAAAGGAAACACGTTCATTTTTCTTCCTTCGTGCCCCACCTTTTTGGGACCGGGACCAAGAAAAGCCAGGTCTTCGTCATTTGTGGGTCAGGCAATGCCACCATTTATTAAACTGACAACAATGTTTTTTATAATCTTTCCTTATCAGACCACGAATCTTCTCGCTCAGGGCATCCTCAGGTTCTGCTGTGTTTTTAACCACTTGGTCTAAAAAACCGTTATAAATACAGTGCAAGATATCGGAGAGTGCTTCGTCTTCAGAAATGTACAGAAATGTACAATCAAGAGTAGAGACCCAGCCTAACACTCTTTCACGGGAACCAGGCACAACGGGAGCTCCTTCAGGACATGCTGACGGGTTTACTCTTTTAACTACGGTTTGTTAACTGTCTGCTGGTTTCCAAATACCACAGACTCCAAGGAGTTTGAGCATTCTAATGACTACATACTTCAGTGAAGAATAATTCCTCTAAAGAGATGTTAGCGAGTTGTTGTGGTGTTGATACTTTATAGGCATTTAAAAACGTAAGGAATGCAAAATCCTCTACTCACACCTCTAGTCTTGTGGTTTATGTGTTGGTTAAATTATCTTCTTGGTAAAAAAAAATAAACCCAGGTGAGTAATAATCGTGTATCTTTGGCAGTCATAAAATCATCATGAGTTTCTGTTGCAGAAATTTGTAGAAAAAGATCACCTAGGGCGCCTGGGTGGCTCAGTTGGTTAAGCGACTGCCTTCGGCTCAGGTCATGATCCTGGAGTCCCGGGATCGAGTCCCGCATCGGGCTCCCTGCTCGGCGGGGAGTCTGCTTCTCCCTCTGACCCT
>NC_058407.1:123317333-123395175 GCF_002201575.2 Neomonachus schauinslandi
CATCGGGCTCCCTGCTCGGCGGGGAGTCTGCTTCTCCCTCTGACCCTCCCCCCTCTCATGCTCTCTCTCTCTCAAATAAATAAATAAAATCTTAAAAAAAAGAAAAGAAAAAGATCACCTATGCACACTAACACACAAATAACTGTATAAACAAACAAAAAAGTTCAAGTATGTTATTTTTAAAAATATTCCAGGGCTCCACTCCTATTTTCATTTGATTCCTTCATGTCCCTCCACCCCTGACTTCATTAAACAAAGCATCTATTCTAAAATGTTCTTTTAGCAAAACATCCAGTTTACTGTTCACTTTGTTGCGTGGAAAATATGGGAGAACGTTTATCGCTTCTATCTTTGGCTGTAAACATCACAACAGACATTATCCATAACCTCAAAGAAGTCCTTAACTATTTTTCTTCCATCAATTTCCCTTGGGCAGAGATTTAGCTCGGTCTTTGAATTTCACATGACTAAGCCACGTTCTAATTTATTCTTTGTTTTTAAGCAGTTTGAGGTTTTGTGTACCTTTTTATTTAAACTCAGTTCAAGTTTTTTTTCTTTTTTTTTAGACATTTTTCTCCAGGGGGAAACATATTAGGATTATCTGATTGTAAGTTTTGTTATTCTTTTGTTAAAAACATTCATCTTTTCGAAAATGTAGATGTTGACCATCTCTTTCTCTGGAAACCTTCACTGAGCCAGACTTCATGCTTCTCTTTGCTGACTTTTTCTAATAAGGGCCTATGCGCTTTATATTATGATTCTTACTGATATTAGTATTGCTGTAAAATAGATATAATATAAAATTTACCATTTTAGCCGCTTTTTAAATGTGCAGTTCAGTGGCATTAAGTACCTTCTTGTGCCTTCTTGTGCAACACCTAGCGCAGAACGTTTTCATCTTCCCAGATGGAGACCCTGTACTCACCCAACACTAAGTCCCTCTTCCCCCGGCCCCTGCTAAGCCCCGTTCGACTTTCTGTCTGTGAATTTGGCTATATGGGGGACCTCCCATGCTGCCTTTCTCGGCCTCACACCCACCTCACATTCAGCGTGTCCAGAACTAGGCTTGTCATCTTCCCAAACTCACGCTTCTCCCCCACTCCCATTTCTTGTCTCAGAGAATGATACCGGTAACCACCTCGTTTCTACAGCCCACTCAGCCCCGGGCTCTCCAGTTCGTCTCTTCTCTCCACGCAACTGCCACTGTCACTGGGCTGGGCTGATCTGGGCTGGCGTGATCTTTTACTGAGATGACCACAGTCTTCTAACTCATCTCGCTGCCTGCCTGCCTCCACACAGGGTACTCCTCTCCCTACCATGTAAATCTGACCCTACTGCTTCTTGCTGAAGACCCTCACTAGGTCCCCATCACTTTTTGGATAAAATCCAAATCACCCCAGTAACTAACAAGGCCCTTAATTCTATCGCCCCTGTTTACTCCTTTAGCCTCATGACGGGGCTTTGATTCTTTCCTTTACCCCACACCCTAAATTCCAGCAGGACTGATTTTGTCTCCGGTTCCTGTAATACCCATGTGCTCTCTTGCCACAGAAATTGCGGCTGCTGTTCCTTCTCTCGGACGCACCAACTGCACTCCCTCCTCCCCCATATCCAGCTTACTCCTTTCTGTTTATCCTTCAGGCTTCAGCTCGGTCATGATTGAGGCTGCAAACATTTATTGAGCAATTGAGATGGGCTGGGCACTGCTCTGAGATCTTATATGGGTTTAATTTACTTAATCCCCATAACAGCCTTATAGAGAAACAGCAAGTCTGTCCGTATCCCCCACTTGGTAGACGAGGAGAAATTCAGTAACATGCCCAAAGTTACACAGCTAGTATAGAGCAGAACCGAGCCTCACACCTCCACTGTTAGGTCTGATCCCGGGCTCTGAGCCACTGATCTGCACTGTCCCCCACAGCTCTGATGTCACTTCTTTGGGGGGGGGCGCGGGGGCGCTGCTCTGGTCCTTAAATCTAGGTGCATAACTTCCCTATCACTATGACTCTCTCCTATCCTAAAACTCCAACTGCACTGATTATGTTTCCATTGCTTGTTACAATTGCTTGTGATTACTTATTACAATTGTTAGAATCATTGGAAATTGAGTGAGGACGTGGATCTTTTTTTCAATGCCTGGTAAACAGCAGGTACACAGTAAATATTTTTAGTGAATGAATAATATCTTAAGAGCTATAAATGGATTAGAGCAGGCGTGTCCCTGTAACAGCTAAGGAAAAGAACCTAGAAATATGTAGAAAAACAATCATTGTTTCACTCAGAGAAAGGAAATAAAGGTTAAAAAAAGAAAAAGTGGGAGGGTCTGGGGTAAGAAAATATCTTTGATTGATGTGAAAAAAAGCTATTTCCAGAAAACTGGAAAAAATGTATATATAACTTTTAACCTTTAGATAAGATAAAATATTTACTATAGAAACTAAGTCCTTGAATTATATTCAAAGGACTCATGGAAATTTTGAAAAGCTTTTGCTGGGTTCTTTTTTTCTGTTTTCAGGACTGAGTTAATAATTCGAACACAAAAGTTCTCTCTGTACAATTAGGGTTAGATACAGATCCTTAAGAACTTAAATACATGCTAATTCTACCTTTCAGAGGAGAGAATGTTACCAGCTTTTTGAAACTGTGTTTCTTAGCTGCTTAGAATACTAACATGTCATTCAGATTATTTGGACAGAGCATGTACTGAATTGCCTCCAGATATCAGTCATTCACTCCTTTCTCGTGAGTCTAAACAGACTTCTCAGTGGTCGTGCCTCCCTGGTTGATTACAGGAGGGAGGATTTTATAGTTACTTGGGTTTTTGTCTATCTCATTTCAGACTCCTCTTAGGAAGTAGTGGGAGCTACTTCGGCTCTGCATCTCCCCTTTACTACTTTGTGCCCAACACTGTTCTAGGCTCTGGGAATAGAACAGATACAAAACCCCCTGCTTCCCTGAAGTTAATTTTCTCAAAGCATATGATTTACTTACAAAATTCTTTACCTGGATGTGTTTGTTTAGCACTTCTTTGTTTTGGTGTTGGATCTTGGTCTTTCTGAATTAAGTGGGAAGAATGGAATGGAGGACGGTTTCTGAAACTTTTACATGAAAAGTCACATTACTTCCTTAGATGAAATTTCAGTAGAGCTGACAGATGGACCAATGGTCCTCATATTCAGAACCCTCTTCCTTGGACCTCTCCGGGGACAAAAATTCCCAAAAGGTTGCTCCTTTGTGAAAGTCTTCCTACTGCAAGCTTATCTCTGGGAATGAGGGTGACAGGGCATATATTAGTGGCACTTAGTAAATTAGAGGGAAATAATGCCTCTTCAAACTTGAGTTTTTATACTTTCTAACAAGAATAGGATATGGGGGAGGAAGGGAGCAGGAAGCACTAGGTAAACATAAAAGTATTCTCTTCCCATCTTAAGTATTTAGAGGATGGAACTAAGATTGATTGTATAATCTCAAACTAGGACCATGGTGTGTAGGAGTTTGTGTTCAGAGCAAATCTTTTGCAAATGCTCCTCGAGTCATATGATATCCTCTACTAATACCTGTCATTTCATTTTTTGCAAGAATAGCTTTGTTCAGTGATGTTTACTTATCTGTGATCTTCATGGCCCGAATTTAACATTAGCAATAGTGAAAATAATTTCTAAAATGTTCATTATTTTATGTAGTAAGCATTTTCCTCCTCAGGGAAACACACTAAGTATGTTTACCAATCCAATTTCTTCCTATAATTAAACTTTGATTCTTTTTTTTTCTCTCAAGTTTCTCTTCTGAGTTAATGGTCACACATGAATTCTTGGGCACAGTTGCCCGCACAGGTGTTTGAAATCAAGAGAAGCTTCCCGAGTTGCCTTTGGGACAGGATGTAACTTATTTGTCCCCTGAGCTCCAATGGTGGTGTTCTTTCCCATTGCAGGACCTGCGACCACTGAGCTGTGAGTACAAGATGGAAAATATAACCAGGATGGTGGTATGTGACCTTGGGAACCCTATGGTGGCAGGAACAAATGTAAGAGAAAACTAGAAGCCCTTACTAAGTTCTAATTGAATTTTAAAGAGAGCTAGTACAAAGCTCCCCAATTAGCACTCAGCAGGTTAGCACCTGGCAACTAAAACGAATTAGGCAGGAAATTACCAGGGTGGTAGATTAAACATTCTATCCTATACAGGGTAGGGAATCTGAGGTTAAAAACTCAAAAAGATGAATACTTTTATATGCTTTCTCTTTTGACTTTACTCTTACATGTCTTTTAGATGCTTTATGAAGATGTTTTGCTGAAGATTTTCTCTTGGTATATTTTTTCTTTGAATGTCACTGCAATTTTTTCTTTGTATTCAGTAAATGACTTAAGAAATAACATAAAGATTTTAGCAAGGAAGATTAAGCTTTTATTTTTGACATACCTCCCATATAATATCATTCACAGTATTTTTATATTAAAATGTTACCATAACCCAGCTTTTGAGTTAGCTTTACCAGGTCTATATTTTCCATGTATTTTAATTGAAGAATAATACAGAAAATTGTAGCAAGAAAAACAAAAGATAATAATGATCTGTAATGTGCTTTTGAAAGAATAAGGGCATGTTTTTCTTCTTCTTCTTTTTCTTTGTTTCCAGATTTAGGAACTTTTCATTCAGGATGACTTGTGGACAATAAGCTTATTTTATTCAATAGCCATTTAAGTACACATAGTAACTTCTTGTAATAAATATCTCAGTGGCAATACTTATGAAGTCATAAATCAGAAAAAATTCTGAAATCTGCAAATACTGCATACTTAAATGTTGCATAAACTAAACATACATATTCCTGTTTTAAATTAGATATTTATGATTATCAATAAAGTGGCCTATTTGAAAAAAATTTTCATAAAAATTTATAATTGCATAGGTTTGTATTAGAATAGCTTCCCAAAATATATTCCAAAGAGTACTGATCCCTTGAGATAAGGCTTTAAAGGGGAGTTCTGTGGTCAATGCTGAGTATCATATCCTCCTCTGGGGCATTCACATGCACGTTTGCATTTTAAAGGTGCTGAGAAGTCCTGCAGTAAATAAACCTTTTAGCCCAGGATCGCTCACATTTATTTGAGCATTTGAAACTATCAAGAAATACCTATTCCCAATTTATACTTTAGGGTATTGTGCTAGAATAGTATTTTTGCTTTTCTACACCCTAATAAACTCTATTCCATTGATCCCAGGTATTTATGAAGTGTGCCAAGCTATAGTCTAGTAAACTCACTTGTTGGGTCAAAAAAAGTAAATATTTAAATGAAAGATAAAATTCTATAACAGATTTTTATTAGCTAACATGTACTGATTGCCCTCTGTGTTATAAGCCCATCACTGGGTGCTCTGTCTTTTATGTTATCTCATTAAATTTTCAAAACCAACAATCCCATGAGTTGAGTATTTCTCCTATGTTATAGGTGAAGAAACTGAGAAATGTTAAATATTATGTTAAATAAATTTCCCAAAGTCACACAGGTATTGAATGACAAAACCAAGGTTTAAACCAGGACTGAACACAAAGTCCATGTTCTATCCGGTTGTCAAAATTGTGAAAAGTACTTGGATAAAAACTAATGAATAACAGATGAGATGAGATTTTTAAAAGAAGCCATGAAAGATAGAATGGGATTTCTAAGCTGAGAAGTTAGAACATTTTTCATTCGAATCCTTTTATCTAGAGACTAGTAAGTCCTTTGGCTAGTGTCCAAGAAAAACCCAACCACCTAGTTTGGTGTAGAGAAGAGGTCTACCCAAAGCCAAAGAGGAAGAAATTGACATGGTAGTGGCAGGATTTGCAACTAGAGGTGACCAGGCGCTCATTCCTTTGTCAGTATTCAAAGTGTTAAATCTAAACTAGAGATCATCTAAGATCATTAATAACTAAGAATAATCTTGGAACAAAAATTGGCCACTGGGGACATTCCAAGTGGAGGGTAAAAATGGCAGTGTGGTCTTAACCACGTATGTGTTTATGTGGCAGGATGTCAATCCATTTTACCCGCAAATAATTTTTGGAAGTCAAGGAAGTAAATTGTTTGTATTCATTTATCTGTGAGGTCTGTAGTGGAAGAAACCTAATAGCTTTCTTATCTCGCCCTTTAATGCCCTTAAATACATCAAATTTTATTGCATTCTGTTTTGTTATAAAACATTTTGATTTATTTACTTCTTCATTTTGTACTTAAAAAAAATAGTCTCAGTGGATTGTAGTAAAATTCCAAATGTAAAAGCAGTCCTAAATATTAAAAAGCATCATAAATCACCAGGACCATTTATTTTAGTCCCAATATTTTTAAAAAAAGAATTTTCAAGAGACTTTTTATTTAATTTAATAAAACATTCTAGTTAGTATTCAGACGTATTACTTCTGATTTATAAGTAGTAATGTCATTTTCATATAACATCTATATGTGCCAAAAAGAATTCATAAAAACTTGCAAAATCTCTCAGTCAGGGAAAACAAAAAAGTAGTGGTCCCACAGAGGTTCTTTAGAATCAATGCTCAGAGATCTGGTGTTCGGTTCTAGTTGAAAACACATGGGTCTCTTACCGATACAAAATTGTCACATCATTGTTGTGTCTTTGTCCCAGGATCAATTGTTCTATAATGAAGACCAACATTAGCCAGGCTTCTTCCCAATACAGTAAGATCCCCATCACTGGAACTGTGCAAACAACAGCACACTCCTTCACATCATTCTTTCAACCATTTTTATTATACCCCTTCTATATGCCTGATACTAAGCTAGAGTCTCACAACATCAAGATGAAAATATACAATCCCCATTCAATAAGAAACTCAAAATTAGCAATATCAGAGGTTGAGTGATAGGAGAGTAGCAAAGAAGGAGATAGGGAATAAAGAGAAAATTTCTGCCTGACCTGGCCTGTGGGACCATACAGTATATTGCAGGAGGATCTTTTTCCTGAGCTTTGAAGCGTGAGTAGAACCTCTTCAAGTAGAAAAAGCAGGAAAAGTTTTAAGAGGTTTCCAAAGAAGAGAAGAGTTTATGTGCAAAGTCCCAGAGGTCTGACCGAAAATCGCACATTTGGTATTATAAAGGAATTCATCGTGGCTGCAGCGTAAGGATGCATTGGCTTAATAATTAGACACACCTGGTTTTGAATCCCAGCTTTGCCATTTATCAGTTGTGATACCTCGGACGAGTCACATTGAAATTCGAGAAGCCCCATGTTTAGGAATATTTGGAGCAGTGCAATTATATGATGTATATAAAGCCACTAGGGCAGTTCCTGGCTGGTAGCACAATCAGTAAGGGCTAGTTAAATAATGATGATGACTTATGATAAAAATAAAGATTTACTAGTTCATATTATTACTGGTTCATATTAACACAAGTTTTTAATCACTGATTTGATTCTCATAGCGTAGTAGCCAGGAAGAGTACAGGTCCCAGAGTCAGTTTGCAGGAATTTCAATTCCAACTCTACAATTCACTTGCTGTGCACCTGGAGGAGGGAACTTCATTTCCCTAACCCTCAGATTACTGCTCGATTGTAAAATGTCAGCAATCACAGTACCTACCTGTGGGGTGGTTGTCATGATTATGTGAGACAAGGCATGTAAGGTTTACCACAATACATGGGAGAGTAAGTCATATAATTACTTAGCTCTTATTTTTACTTCCTTATTTATATTATCATTGGATTTATTTTCCCCAACATTTAAAAAATCTATCCTCAAATTAAAAAAATAATAAGAACGGCTTCAAAACTTGAGAAAATAAAGAAAGGTGGAAAAAACAGTCCGTACACTCATAACCTTAATATAACCATAGCATGTTATTCTGATATATTTTCTTACCATACACCCTCACTCCTGTACAGTAATTTTTCCATTGATAAACTTTTAAAACAATAGGTGAAACACGTTGCACTGTTTCTTTATGGGTCATCATTACATTAGAAGTATTTTCCACATCTTTGCATAGACTTCACAGCCATAATTTCAATGACTACCTAAATGTGCATCAAACACAAGCATTACTGTTATCCAAATCAATCATCTCTCATATATTTAGGTTGCTTTTAATTTAGCACATAGGAAGGTGGCCGGAGAAGAGTTCATACGGGGCTAAATGAAGGGAAGGAACCACAATGTACGGGGACTTGAATTGTCTGGGCCCTGTCATCTTAGTTACATGACTTCCTCTCAGCAACCCAGGGTGGAAGCAAAGAAAAGGACAGCAATCTAGGATGGAGATTTGCAGGGATGACTTAAAAAAGATTTTTACGCTGTGTAGAAAGTCCCTCCCTGTCATAAACTTAGTGTCTTGTGATTTTTTTCTTCTAGTATTCTCTGGGCCTCCGATTTGCAGTTCCACATCTTGAGAAAACAAACATGAGCATTAACTTCGATCTCCAAATCAGAAGGTTAGATTTTTAAGTGCCTAAAATTATGGTCAGCATTCAAGATAGAGAGTGAAATGAATGGCCACTCTTCAAGCTCCTTAACCTTAAAAGTTCTCCTGAAATTAGAACCCAGACTTTCACAGATCATTTTTCCTTTGTTTCTGTTATTTCAGTTTCATAATTTTTAAATTAATTAATTAATTTATTTATTTATTTATTTATTTTTATTATTTTAGAAAAGAGATCTATTCTATAGGCCAAATTATTTTACTAAAAATTTTGGCCTGGGTACCCTCCCACTCGCATTTACCTCCATTTTTCCTCATTCTGATTCACTTCCCTTCTCCCACCCTCACCAACACCCTACTACATACCCACCATGCTCTCAGCTGGGGGTCGGCTAATCCCTGAGAATAAAATTTTTGCAAAAAAGCATAGATTATACATTTGCAATCTTGAAATCTAACTCTTCAAGAACCAATGAGTCTCTGATAGTTTCATTGTGAGCACCACGGCAGGAAGCAGGTGTGATCATATATTCATTCAGAGCCTTCATTCAGGGCCTTCTCTGGTAACTACAAGCCAAAGCAGGTAAGTAGCTGCCCCTTTTTCCTAAGACTGACCCTTTACAGATGTTCAAGTGTAACTACTTTTTCACTGTCTATTCCATTTGCTCCTTCATGGCTGAAAATAATATTTAATGAGTGGGAAGTCTTGTAGGGAGCAGTGTGCATGAAAGCCCAACTGTGGACTTCAACCCATTAGCCAGTAATGGGATCAATTTAATGGCTCCAGGCCAGTATTAAAAGAAAAGGAGATGGAATAGAATGTAATATACCAGAGTCCTGTTCATGAAACAATCCAATTAGATAAATATAAATGTGTATAGTAAGATACCCTGTGAAATGTCTATATTTCTTTTGTGGTCTGCAATTTTAAATGTCTGAACAACATTGATATAAACAGCATTTGTTCAGTGTGGTGGACCCTTATTCTAACTATAACACAACTCTGAAGTCCGTCTCTACAGTTTGGTTCTCAAATACTAGTGTGCAGTGTGACTCAATCTCTAAACTTACCTTCTGTCCTGTAAGAAGTGATTGGAGAGTGTTAACTTTGTGCAATGGATTACTTTTTAATAGCTGCTTTGATTAAAGGTTTAGAGTTTTTAAAAAGTATATAAACTCTATAAGAATATAGCAGATTTTTAAAATCTACAACCTAGGGGAACCTGGATGGAGCAGTTGGCCAGGCAACTGACTCTTGGTTTTGGCTCAGGTCATGATTTCAGGGTCCTGAGATCAAGCCCCGCATTGGGCTCCACGCTCAGCATGGAATCTGCTTGGATTCTCTCCCTCTCCCTCAGCCCCTCCCATTCATGTTCTCTCTCTCTCTTTCTCTCTCTTCTCTCTCTCTCTCAAAGAAATAAATCTTTTTAAAATTTTTTTAAAAATCTACAACCAATATCACAAACCACATCCCCTAAATTTTATGATAGATTTCTAAGAAGGAAGGTTTTCTAACTTACCTTAGGTCCTTTTCTGACCTTAATTAGGTCTTTTTTAAAATTTAACTTGCTATTTTCTGCTAGAGATTTTTAAAAATTTTTACCCATCTTAGTGATGAGATGCAGACAGAATGAATTCTGTAATATCATTTTACCAAAAGCTTATTAAATCACTTCTTTGTATCAATATAAATGTATATCTTCCAAAAGTTTCAGGTAGTCCTAAATATTTTCATTTGGGAAATATCTGTAAGTTTTCAGAAAAAAAGAAAAAAAGTAAAGGCACTCCATAGTGAGGACCACCATCACTCCAGACGGTAGCCTGAAGTTTCTTTTTCTCACCATTACTGTCTGTGACATTGGTCCTGCAATGACATGAAGATACATCTCTCATGAAATATAAACCCTTTATTTAGAAAGAAAATCTGGTACAAAGATGTAAAGCAAATTCCTTGACACATCCTTCTTACTTTTGATTACAGTTACAGGTAACAGAATGAATGCAACTAGTAATTCACTCAAGGAGCAAAGGACACCAAATGATGTTCTAAATGCCTTCCCCAAATCCATCCTGGAGATCATCATTCAAATAGTGAATTCAGCAATGAAGTGCTAAATTTGATGGAAAATAGAAATGGCCACATTTTAACATCCCCCTTCCATCTAAAAGAATGGACAGTGATTATATTCTATCCTTACATGCTACAGAAACTCATGACTATTTTAACATTATCTTGAAAAATATATATAAAAATGCAGAAATGAAGAACCAGAGAGGTTACAGGGACATACATAAACCATCAAATTCCCAAAACAGACATTTCAGAGATGAAAATGTTTGAGAATACTTAACACTGAGGTGAGCATTTATCTACATGCTTTCCAAGGACATAAATAAGTATTTAATGGACAGTTTGCATTCAATTTAAATGTGTTAAAACCAAAAATAAATTAAACCAAATGCTCTGAAGTCTAAATTCTTAAGCTTTTGACCACATTGACCACTGTTACCCACATTTAATGTCCTTTTCCACAAACAGAACCCAAAAGAGAAACGGGGCTTTATTTATTAATAAACTTAAAATAGTTCATGTTACCAAATGTTTGCATTAAATGGTCTCTTCACGCCGTGGCTCTGTGTGACATGTAAACGTTCTCCTCCCTGAGTACAGTGGGTCTCAGATCGCAATTCCCACATACAAATAGGTCTTCATGATGTCATTGACGTTGCTTCCTCGGCCGTGGTGAAATGAACATTGTATTGTATTTGCTGACATTCCAAAGACCACAGAAAGCACAGAGGGAATGTTAGAAAACAGAAAATAGGAAACAGTAAGGAAAAAGAAAATAGCATCAGAGCAATAAGTAAAAAATATGTTTATCCTTGGTGCATGACATAGGGTGTAGTCATGGAGAGGAAATCCATCATTCCTGCATAGAACTAGCACCAGCAGTATAAATAGCTCAGCGTCCAGGCGGTGGGTGATGGATTGCTTGTTTGAACGTAGCAGTGGTATTAGCGAGGGAGGTTTCCTTCCAGGAAAGAGGTCAAGGAAGCATCTAAGTTATATATCAAGCCCAGTGCCTTTCTTACCAGGACATATTGTTGATACCACTGGTTGATTACAGCACCAAATGTCATGACAAGGCTGTGTGACAGAGGACAACTTTGAGTAGCCGGCCAGATCTAGTCTCCACATCTGCCGTTGCTCTCATTACTTTGCAAAATAGCCTCTGTCAGCTTCCGATGAGACTTCTGTCCGAAGATGATTTCAGTGCCTGACACCTATTTACATTTTCAGGGTGCTGTGAGTAAAGACAATTGTGTCATTTCAACCACGTGGAAACAAAATGCAATGACATTAGGGGACAGCTTAAATGAAACTTTTTTTTCTTAATTTGTATATCCACTGCTGCAAAGCAGTGAGAACTAGAAAATTGAACCAAGTCTGGGTAATGTGTGGAACAATGAGACTTAAATTTCTAAACTAAAGAGTTTCCCGTCATGCATTTGGAACTACACAATGTGTGACAAGTAGAATTACTTAATGACTTCTTGCTGGTTAGCAATTCAGTAATTAAAATATAAAACAAAACTCTTCAGTTGACTGATTTTCCCCAGATGTGATAACAATAAAGTGGCCTGGAAACTGGGGTTCAAACTTTGATGAACAAGCCCCCCTAGACTCATCACAAGGTTAGCTGTGATGCCCCATGACAGGAAATGAGCCTGACATTGGCCTGTTTATATCTTTTATGTGTGTTTGTGGTTGAAGTGGCCTTATCAGTATAAACAATCAGACAAGGCTTTTCAAAAAGCATTGTGGGAACGATTCTGTCTCCTCCTCCTTTGAAAGCCGGCTCTTATCATCTCTCCAGCTCTCACATTTGGAAAGCTTCAAAAGCCAGTCAGAACATACCCCATTACCACCACTGCAGTGTGAAAGCTTATCATTGAATCTGCATGAAAGTCGATGATGAAAAGAGGAGGCTTTCTCTTCTTAATGAGACCTGGATATAAACATGACCTGTCCGTGGTGGTGTGACCACATCTGTTTGCTGAAAGCTGCATTATCTTTGGGATATGAGGGTGACTCTAGGGAAAGCACAATGGGGTTATAAAAGCAAATGGCGTCTGCATTCAAAGCTCAGCTACTGGTCCAGCCTCTTGTGAGAACATGTTTCATTTTCCTGACAGGACTGGATGCTTAACATGCATTTTTTAAAAATTAAATTCCATATGTAGGCACAGCTGGGAGGCACATTCAGTTAAGCGTCCGACTCTTAGTTTCGGCTCAGGGTCGTGAGATTGAGCCCCGCCCCGGGCTCTGCACTCGGCATGGAATCTGCTTTGAGTTTCTCTCTCCCTCTCCCTCTGCTCCTCAATCCCCCCACGCTCTCTCTCTCTAAAATAACTAAATAAATCTTTTTTAAAAAAAATTAAGTTTCATAGTAATTATATTTGCTTGAGAGAAAAAAAACAGCAGACTTAAAAATAATTTTGCCACTGTTCAAAGAAACATTATCAAACACGCACTTTCTATCCTGAGATTCTTGATGCACCTGACAACATCTATGTCATCTCCTAAATGCCTTAACATGAGCTGCCCAGATTCCTAGGGTCTTGCTTCTTCCCGCCATTGGCTATGATTTCAATTCACTCTTGCCCCCCACCCTAGTCAGCCAGTGAGCATGCAGTGAATGTACACTTATTTTAATATTACTGCAGAAATAAACCATAAGGAAGATAAATTTGCTGCCAAAACAATGTATGGTATGATGCATTCCAGAGCCAAACACAAACGCTTTTTCCATTATGCTGCTCTTAGATTATCCATGCTAGTTCTCTTCTTTATTAGCATGGAGAATCAGGAGTTGATTGTGCCTTCCGTTCCCATTTAATGGGCAATGAACTTGATGCACGGAGAAGTAAGGAATGTGTCCAAAGTAGAAGCTGGAAAATGAACTCAGCTCGCTGCCTTCTTGGTTTAGCCATTGAAACAAAAAAGGGTTAGCTTTTCTAGATGTCTGTTGTGTTTTCAGATAAGATGTCTTTTCATGGAAAGTTATTACATTCCTTTTACTCATAAAGAATCTTAGCATTTCCATTTTCAAATGGTTATGATTTTGTAGAATGGATATGCCATTGTTTCCTGAATGATTGTATTAGTAATGTTTGTTGTTCTTTTGATCTACAGAATGTTATGGTGGTATATTGTAACATGTCTGAAAAAATATATTTAAATCATATTGTCCTTGTGTTTTAGTTCCAACAAGGACAACCCGGACAGCAATTTTGTGAGCCTGCAAATCAACATCACTGCTGTAGCTCAAGTAGAAATAAGAGGGTAAGTAATAATCAAGTCATTGTAGTAGTTATACTGTAATAATAGCTTTAATTATGAAAAAACACTAGTAAAAATTATACGGAATTTGCCTAATGCATTAGCAATCACAATTCATTTCATTCTTTTCTACCCATCATTAGACTTCCATTGAAAACTAGAGTAAACCCTATATGGTAATTAACTCAAAGGATATCAAAACAAGAGATCACTTTATTCCCCAAACTGACAGGTCAGTAATCAGACTATAAAAACTAGTGATAAGAAGTCAGATAAAATCAACAAACCTGTGATTGCCCAAAACTCTCACTTCTCCAGTAATTATTTTGGCATAATGAAAACTCAGCCTTATCATTCTACATCTTGAGTTGAACAAATGGCTAACTCTTAGATGTGAGGGTTTCTGGGATTTACATTTTTGTACATTGAGGTCTTTCAACCATTTGGAGTCTATTTTTGTGTGTGGTGTAAGGAAATGGTCCAGTTTCATTCTTCTGCATGTGGCTGTCCAATTTTCCCAACACCATTTGTTGAAGAGACTGTCTTTTTTCCATTGGACATTCGTTCCTGCTTTGTCAAAGATGAGTTGACCATAGAGTTGAGGGTCCATTTCTGGGCTCTCTATTCTGTTCCATTGATCTATGTGTCTGTTTTTGTGCCAGTACCATGCTGTCTTGATGATGACAGCTTTGTAATAGAGCTGGAAGTCCGGAATTGTGATGCCGCCAGCTTTGCTTTGCTTTTTCAACATTCCTCTGGCTATGCAGGGTCTTTTCTGGTTCCATACAAGTGTTAGGATTATTTGTTCCATTTCTTTGAAAAAAGATGATGGTATTTTGATGGGGATTGCATTGAATGTGTAAATTGCTCTAGGTAGCATTGACATCTTCACAATATTTGTTCTTCCAATCCATGAGCATGGAATGTTTTTCCATTTCTTTGTGTCTTCCTCAATTTCTTTCATGAGCATTTTATGGTTTTCTGAGTACAGATCCTTTGCCTCTTTGGTTAGATTTATTTCTAGGTATCTTACGGTTTTGGGTGCAATTGTAAATGGGATCGACTCCTTAATTTCTCCTTCTTCTGTCTTGTTGTTGGTGTATAGGAATGCCACTGATTTCTGTGCATTGGTTTTATATCCTGCCACTTTGCTGAATTCCTGTATGAGTTCTACCAGTTTTGGGGTGGAGTCTTTGGGGTTTTCCACATAAAGTAGCATATCATCTGCAAACAGTGAGAGTTTGACTTCTTCTTTGCCGAATTGGATGTCTTTTATTTCTTTTTGTAGTCTGATTGCTGTAGCTAGGACTTCTAATAGTATGTTGAATAGCAGTGATGAGAGTGGACATCCCTGCCGCATTCCTGACCTTAGGGGGAAAGCTCTCAGGTTTTCCCCATTGAGAATGATATTTGCTGTGGTTTTCCATAGATGGCTTTTATGATATTGAGGTATGGACCCTCTATCCCTATACTCTGAAGATTTGATCAAGAAAGGATGCTGTACTTTGTCAAATGCTTTTTCTGCATCTATTGAGAGGGTCATATGGTTCTTGTTCTTTCTTTTGTAAATGTATTGTATCACGTTGATTGATTTGCGGATGCTGAACCAACCTTGCAGCCCAGGGATAAATCCCACTTGGTCGTGGTGAATAATCCTTTTAATGTACTGTTGGATCCTATTGGCTAGTATTTTGGTGAGAATTTTTGCGTCCATGTTCATCAGGGATATTGGTCTATAATTCTCCTTTTTGATGGGGTCTTTGTCTGGTTTGGGGATCAAGGTAATGCTGGCCTCCTAAAACGAGTTTGAAAATTTTCCTTCCATTTCTATTTTTTGGAATAGTTTCAGAAGAATAGGTATTAATTCTTCTTGAAATGTTTGGTAGAATTCCCCTGGGAAGCCATCTGGCCCTGGGTTTTTGTTTGTTGGGAGATTTTTGATGACTGCTTCAATTTCCTTAGTGGTTATAGGTCTGTTCAGGTTTTCTATTTCTTCCTGGTTCAGTTTTGGTAGTTGAGACATCTCTAGGAATGCATCCATTTCTTCCAGGATATCTAATTTGCTGGCATAGAGTTGCTCATAATATGTTCTTATAATTGTTTGTATTTCTTTGGTGTTGGTTGTGATCTCTCCTCTTTCATTCATGATTTTGTTGATTTGGGTCCTTTCTCTTTTCTTTTTGATAAGTATGGCCAGGGGTTTATCAATCTTGTTAATTCTTTCAAAGAACGAGCTCCTAGTTTCGTTGATCTGTTCTACTGTTCTTTTGGTTTCTATTTCATTGATTTCTGCTCTGATCTTTATTATTTCTCTTCTCCTGCTGGGTTTAGGCTTTATTTGCTGTTCTTTCTCCAGCTCCTTTAGGTGTAGGGTTACGTTGTGTATTTGATATCTTTCTTGTTTCTTGAGAAAGGCTTGTATTGCTATATACTTTCCACTTAGGACTGCCTTTGCTGCATCCCAAAGATTTTGAACAGTTGTGTTTTCATTTTCATTGGTTTCCATGAATTTTTTAAATTCTTCTTTAATTTCCTGGTTGACCCATTCATTCTTTAGTAGGATGCTCTTTAGCCTCCATGTATTTGACTTCTTTCTGACTTTCCTCTTGTGACTGAGTTCTAGTTTCAAAGCATTGTGGTCTGAAAATAGGCAGGGAATGATCCCATTCTTTTGGTACCGGTTGAGACCTGATTTGTGACCTAGGATGTGATCGATTCTGGATAATGTTCCATGGGCACTAGAGAAGAATGTGTATTCCGTTGCTTTTGGATGGAATGTTCTGAATATATCTGTGAAGTCCATTTGGTCCAGTGTGTCATTTAAAGACTTTATTTCCTTGTTGATCTTTTGCTTAGATGATCTGTCCATTTCAGTGAGGGGGTTGTTAAAGTCCCCCACTATTATTGTACTGTTGTCAATGTGTTTCTTTGCTTTTGTTATTAATTGCCTTATATAATTGGCTGCTCCCATGTTAGGGGCATCAGTATTTACAATTGTTAGATCTTCTTGTTGGATAGACCCTTTAAGTAGGATATAGTGTCCTTCCTCATCTCTTATTACAGTCTTTGGTTTAAAATCTAAATTGTCTGATATAAGGATTGCCACCCCAGCTTTCTTTTGGTGTCCATTAGCATGGAAATCGTTTTCCAGCCCCTCACTTTCAATCTGGGGGTGTCTTTGGGTCTAAAATGAGTCTCTTGCAGACAACATATTGATGGGTCTTGTTTTTTAATCCAGTCTGATAGCCTGTGTCTTTGGATTAGGGCATTTAGCCCATTTACATTCAGGGTAACTATTGAAAGATAGGAATTTAGTGCCATTGTATTGCCTGTAAGGTGACTGTTACTGTATATTGTCTGTGTTCCTTTCTGGTCTATGTTGCTTTTAGGCTCTCTCTTTGCTTAGAGAACCCCTTTCAATATTTCTCGTAGGGCTGGTTTCGTTTTTGCAGATTCCTTTAGTTTTTGTTTGTCCTGGAAGCTTTTTATCTCTCCTCTATTTTCAGTGACAGCCTAGCTGGATATAGTATTCTTGGCTGCATATTTTTCTCATTTAGTGCTCTGAATATATCCTGCCAGTCCTTTCTGGCCTGCCAGGTCTCTGTGGATAGGTCTGTTGCCAATCTAATGTTTCTACCATTGTAGGTTACATATCTCTTCTCCCGAGCTGCTTTCAGGATTTTCTCTTTGTCTCTGAGACTCGTAAGTTTTACTATTAGATGTCGGGGTGTTGACCTATTTTTATTGATTTTGAGAGGGGTTCTCTGTGCCTCCTGGATTTTGATGCCTGTTTCCTTCCCCAAATTAGGGAAGTTCTCTGCTATAATTTGCTCCATATACCTTCTGCCCCTCTCTCTCTTTCTTCTTCTTCTGGGATCCCAATTATCCTAATGTTGTTTCGTCTTATGGTATTGCTTATCTCTCAAATTCTGCCCTCGTGATCCAGTAGTTGTTTATCTCTCTTTTTCTCAGCTTCTTTATTTTCCATCATTTGGTCTTCTATATCACTGATTCTCTCTTCTGCCTCATTTATCCTAGCAGTTAGCGCTCCCATTTTTTATTGCATCTCGTTAATAGCCTTTTCGATTTTGACTTGGTTAGATTTTAGTTCTTTTATTTCTCCAGAAAGCGTTTCTCTAATAACTTCCATGCTTTTTTCAAGCCCAGCTAGTATCTTTAAGATCATGATTCTGAACTCTAGATCTGACATCATACTAATGTCCGTATTAAGTAGGTCCCTGGCAGTCGGTACTACCTTTTGTTCTTTTTGTTGAGGTGATTTTTTCCGTCTTGTCATTTTGTCCAGAGGAGAATAGATGAATGAGAGAACAAAATGCTAACAGAGTAACAACGTCCCCAGAAAATATACTCTATGGGGCGCCTGGGTGGCTCAGTCGTTAAGCGGCTGCCTTCGGCTCAGGTCATGATCCCAGGGTCCTGGGATCGAGCCCCGCATCAGGCTCCCTCTCTCACTCCCCCTGCTCGTGTTCCTGCTCTCACTATCTCTCTCTGTGTCAAATAAATAAATAAAATCTTAAAAAAAAAAAGAAAAGAAAAGAAAAGAAAATATACTCTAAGCAAATCAGAAAAGACCTGAAGCCAGGGGAAAAGAAGGGAAAGAAAGAAGAAAGAGAAAGAGAAAAAGAAAAAGAAAAAGATAAAAACAAACAAAAACATAACAAAAAAAAACAGAATATGATCAAATATGATCAGGCTGGTGCATAGAGCAGTGCCACACACTAGATATAGGTGTATTTTGGTCTGTTAGAAGAAAGTGCCTCCCAAAATTTTAAAGAAAAAAAACTTACATATGTACAAAAATAAGGGTTGATACGATGAAGGGATGGAATATGACTGTAAAGATGAAAATTATAAAAAAATTTATAAAAGGAATTGATAAGAAGTTGTTTGAAAAAAGAAAGAAGAGGATTTAAAGAAAAAAAGAGGGAAAAAAAGGGAGAGAATGTGATCAGGCAGGAGACTAGAACAAAGCCATACACTAGAGATTTAGGGTATATTTTGATCTGTTAGAAGAAACTGTATCTCAAAATTTTAAAGAGAGAACAACTTATATATATATATGCCAAAAATAAGGGTAACTACTATGAAGGGATAGAATATGACTCTAAAAATGAAAAATAAAAATGTTTTTTAAAAAAGGGATTGATAAGATGTTCGTTGAAAAAGGGAAAAAGAAAAATTCAAAAAAAAAAAAGACAGTTAAAAAAATTAACTTTTGGGGTGCCTGGCTCAGTTGTTAAGTGTCTGCCTTCGGCTCAGGTCATGATCCCAGGGTCCTGGGATCGAGCCCCGCATCGGGCTCCTTGCTCCGTAGGAAGCCTGCTTCTCCCTCTCTCACTCCCCCTGCTTGTGTTCCCTCTCTTGCTATGTCTCTGTCTGTCGAATAAATAAGTAAAATCTTTAAAAAAAAAAAATTAACTTTGAAAGACTAAAGAATCATGGGAAAATAGCCATGGATTCTATGTGCATTATTCCCCTAGCACTGGAGTTCTGCCGTTCTCATTGATCGGTAAAACTTGGTCTTCGCTGGCTGTTCTCACTGATCTTCTGGGGGTGGGGCCTGTTGCCGTGGTTCCCAAATGTCTCTGCTGGAGGCGGAATTGCCCCGCCCTTGCCGGTCCGGGCTAAGTAATCTGCTCGGGTTTGCTCTCCGGGGCTTTTGTTCCCTGCGAGCTTTCTGTGCAGCTTTGGAGGCCGAGAGTGAAAATGGCGGCCTCCCAATCTCCGCCTGGAGGAGCAGAGAACTTGGGGCCCTGCTCTTCAGTGCACCCCCAGAGAAAAGCAGTCAGTCACTCCCATCTCCCCGTCTCTGGCCGCACTCTGTGCTCACCCGGCCTGTGACCAAGCGTTTCTATCTCTGGCTTATAACCCCGTGTGGAGTCTCCAAGCCCAGCAGATCCCTGCGGTGTGCTCCCGTGCCACTCCTCCCGGGGAAGGAAGGTGAGTCTCCCCGGATCTGCCGCTTGTTGGGTCCCTGCTGGAGGAGCAGTGGCCCGACTGTGCCGCGGATCACGGTTTATGGCAACCCCGAGCTGAGAGCCCGCGCCTGGGCTCCGCCTCTGCAGCCGGCTTCCCTGCTCCGATACCTGGGAGCTCTGCCACACTCAGGCACCCCCAGTCTTTCTGTGACCCGTGGGTCCTGAGACCACACTGTCCCGGAGGGTTCCACCCCCCACTTAGCCACCAGGGTGACGTCCCTCAGTGGAGCAGACTTCTAAAAGTTCCGATTTTGTGCTCCGTGGTTCTATCACTTGCCAGAAGCGGCCACCGGAGGCCCCTCCCCCGCCATCTATCCTCCCGAATATCGCCTCGGATTCACTTCTCCGCACGTCCTACCTTCCAGAAAGTGGTCGCTTTTCTGATGAGAGAGTTGTTGCTCTTCTTTTCTTCGATCTCCTGTTGAGTTTGTAGGTGTTCAGAATGGTTTGATCCCCATCCAGCTGAATTCCTGAGACCAGACGACACCCAGGTCTCCTACTCCTCCGCCATCTTGCTCCGCCCCCTGTCTGTAGTTCTCTTATGCAAGTGTGGACTCCATTGATTTTATTGTAATTCTTATTTCTTCAGGACAATCAAAGACTTGGCTAAAAACGTCAACTGGTATTCTGGGCTGAATTGTCACTGGGCTACAGCAATCCCAGTTCCCTTTCCTTTTCCACAGTCCGGAGTGGTTCCCACTCCTCCATGATGGCAACCGAAGCCCCTGCAGTCAGAGCCATGGTCTCTCACTGCTGCCCCCTGCTGCTCTCAATGGGAGGAGCCCTGCCTGCCCTCCTGGGACCAGTGAGGCCCACCTCGTGGATTAGAGAAGAAGAATAATACCTAGCGCGGTTTTGATCCTTCCATGTGCTACCCCAGCCCATTAGCACATCTTAATATGTACCAATATCCTCGCTGAACAGGTGAGGAAATTTTGACACAAGGGGCTGAAGGCTACACAGCTAGGACATGGAGAGCTAGAATGCAAGTCCAGGCAGCCTGTCTCCAGGTCCATTGTTATAAATGATCATGCTATGTAGCCTATGAGAGAGAGTTCTTTGAGCCTTAGCTACACAAAATCTTGTTTTGTGTATGCCCCTGTGATATTTTTCAGTCAAATGAATGTTTTTGACTTTCACCCACTTTAGGGCATGTGCCTATAGTTCATTCATTTTAGTTGCAGAAGAGTTTAATATTGTAAAGCTACACCACACTTACTTATCCATTCTACTCCTGATGAACACTTGGGGGTTTTCTTTTTCCTTTTTTACAAACTTCCTTGTACCTATCTTCTGGTACACATGTGGAAGAATGTCAGAAGGGTACCTGCTTAGAGGTAGAATTTCAGGATCAGTGTACACTATTTAACTTTATTAAATAGTACCAAACTGTTTTTCAAAGTAATTATACCTACCTATTGTTCCATAAGACATGGAGGAAAGTTTTCACTGTTACATGTTATTAACTAACTCATAAAACGGTCACATTTTTCATTTTGAGCCAATCTGTTGGATGAGAAATACTATCTAACTCAAGGTCCAATTTGCCGTTCCCTGATTCCTAAATGAGACTGAGTAGCTTTTTCATGTGTTTGTTGTCTCCATTCTTCCCAAATTGGGTAATTCCTGCTCATTTTTTAGGACGTATTTCTACAAAGAGACTTAATTGTTTCATATTAATTCATAGGAAGGAACTCTTTCCTATTCTAGAGTTGAGACACTAATCCTTTATCAGCTACACATGTTCCAAGTACCTTTTCACAGTCTATGGGGTTTGATGTGTGTGCATGTGGTTTTTTTAAGTCAGGTTTATTGACGTATAAATTAATAAAGTAAAACTTACCCTTTCTTTAGATGTTCAGTTTGAGGCATTAAGATACCACAAGGAGGGGGGCGCCTGGGTGGCTCAGTTGGTTAAGCGACTGCCTTCGGCTCAGGTCATGATCCTGGAGTCCTGGGATCGAGTCCCGCATCGGGCTCCCTGCTCGGCAGGGAGTCTGCTTCTCCCTCTGACCCTCCTCCCTCTCATGCTTTCTGTCTCTCATTCTCTGTCTCTCAAATAAATAAATAAAATCTTAAAAAAAAAAAAAGATACCACAAGGATGTTCAATGCAAAACAGTTCTGTCACCCCACATAGCTTCTCATGCACCTCTGTAGTTAACCCAGCCCCCACCCCCAGGCTCTGTCAACCTTGATCTATCTTCTGTCACTATATTCCCAGAAAAATCACATAAATACACTCATACAGAACGTAGCCTTTTGAGTCTGGCTTCTTTCACTTAGCATAATGCATTTGAAAAAACACCCATGTTCTTACATGTATCAGTGGTCTGTTTCTTTTTATTGCTGAGAAGTACTCCACTGTACGGAAGTCCCACAGATTGTTCATCCATTCACAGGTTGGTGAACCCTTGTGTTTTTTCCAGTTTGGGGCTCTTAATAATAAGCCTGCTATTGGCTTTCACATACAGGTTTTTGTTGGGATATTTGTTTTCATAAATGGAGTTGAGTCGTATGGCAAGGGTGTGTTTAACTTTATAAGAAATCGGCAAGCTGTGTTTCAAATTGGCTGTACCATTTCCAATTCTCATTCCCACTAGCAGAGTGTGAGTTCAGTTGTGCTGCGTGCTTGCAGGCATGGGCTTGAGGTTTGTTTTTGTTTGTTCGTTTTTAGCCATTTTAGTAAGTATGTGAAAGTATCTCTTTGAGTTTAATTAGCATTTTCTTTTTTTTTTCAGATTTATTTATTTGTTTGTCTTTTTGTTTGTTTGTTTGAGAGAGTGAGAGCTCAAGTGAGCACACAGAGGGAGGGGGAGAGGGAGAAGCCGACTCCCTGCTAAGCAAGGGGCCTACCGACAAGGCTCGATCCCAGGACCCTGGGATCAGCACACGAGCCGAAGGCAGACGCTTAGCCGACTGAGCCACCCGGGCGCCCCTAATTAGCGTTTTCTAATGACTAGTGATATTGAGCATCTTTTCACTACTTATTTGCCCTTAGCAGGCTTTTTTGAAGTGTCTTTTAAAATTTTGCCCATTTATATTGAGTTGTCTTTCTTATTATCAAGTTGTAAAAGTTCCCTACATACTCTGGCTACAAAATTATCTATCAGATATATGTCCTACAAACATTTTCTCTCAGTCTATGGTTTGGCTTATTATTTTCTTAACAGTGATGTTCAAAAAGCAAAAGTTTTTAATTTGTATGAAATCCAACTTTTAAATATTTTATAGTTTGCCCTCTCCCTCTCTTCCTAAAATAAATAAATCCTTAAAAATAAATAAGTACATAAATAAATAAATAAATATTTTATAGTTTGTGCTCTTTTTGTCCCTTGTAGAAAAATTATTCACTTTGCCCAGAGTCACAAGACTTTTTCCTATGTTTTCTCCTGCAAGTTTTACAGTTTTACATTTGGTCTATGATACCGCATTTTTATCTGGTGTGAGGTGAGGCCCAAGATTCACTGTTGCCCAAGAATATCCAGTTGCTGCTACGCTATTGGCTGGAAGACCATCCTCCCCCCACTGATTTACTTGACACCTCTATCCATCTGTGAGGCTCCTTCCATTCTGTTCCACTGATCTACATAATAAGTCTTGAAATGCAAGCAGTATCCTGAGATTTTGGTAGACTTGCTTACAAATTCTAGTAGCTTTATTATTTGTTGATTTCCTAAAATTTTCTATAGCATTGTCATTTCATCTGTGAATAGAAAGTTTGATTTTTTTCCTTAATAATCTAATCTGTATGTGCAAGAGTTTAGCCAACTGCAGAGTTAAAGGGAATAGTACCCACCAGAGATCACCCTTACTTCTGATACAAATTGCAGAGTTGTGTGCTTCCCAAAACCACCCTCAGGGTTGATAAATCACTTAGAAGGACTCACAGAACTCCCTGAAAGCTATTATACCCATCAGTACAATTCATTACAGGGAAAAGGTAAAAATTAAATTAGCCAAGGGAAGAAGTGTGTAAGTCAGAGCCTGGGGCAGTACCAAACACAAGGCTTCTGTTCTTATCCACCATGGAGCCAGGACATATTACTTTCCCTGTATGGATATATAGCAGCATGCCTGGAGTATCCCCAGCTGAGGAAACTCCCCAAGTCTCAGTGTTCACAGTTTTTATTGGGGGTCCACTACATAGGCATGAACAATTGATTGACTGGCCATTTAATTGATCTCAGTCTCCAGATTGTCTGATATGATGCGATCAAGCTCCCACCCTAACTCACACTGTTGGTCTTTCTGATGTGGGCAACCCCCGCCCCAACTCGTGTTGTTAGAATATCCAGTGTGACCTAAACCCCCCAGGAAAACAAAGATACATCTTTCAGGCATAAAATTTCTAGAGCTTAGACTACCTCCCAGAAGCTGAGGGAGGGCAAAGGCCATACCACTTTTCGGGAAAAAGTTAAGTTGTTTACTACATAGTTATGCCTTTTATTTCTTTTTTTTTTTTTTTCTTTATTTCTTTTCCTTCTCTTACTGCACAGACTAGGAGTGTCAGGGCAAGATTGAGTGGACTTGGTGCAAGAAGACATCTTTGCCTTATTTTTAGATCCTACCTTGATCTTAAGGGGGAAACATTCAGTTTGTCTTTCAAGGAATTTGTCTGTTTCATCTAAAGTGTTACATGTATGGCATAAAGTTGCTCATGATATTCTCTCATTTTCTTTTTAATGTATGTAGGATCTCATCATTCCCTGTATTGGAGATTTGTATCTTTTACTCCCCTCAATTTTTTTCCCTGATCACTCTGACTAGAGTTTAGTGAACTTTTCAAAGAACCAGTTTTTTTATTTCATTGACTTGTCTCTCTCTCTCTCTCTACCTATCTCTCTCTCTCTAAGATTTATTTATTTATTTATTTATTTATTTATTTATTTATTTATTTGGAAAGAGAAAAGGAGAGCGCAGAGTGGATGGAGGGGCAGAGGGAGAGACAGAATTTCCAGCAGATTTCCGGCTGAGCGGGGTGCCCATCCTGAGGCTTGATCTCATGACCTGAGTTGAAATTAAGAGTCAGACACTCAACTGACTGAGCCACTCAGGCACCCCTTTTTTCTCTCTTTATTTGTTTGTTTTGTTTTCTTTTGCATTAGCTCCTGCTTTTGTTATTATTATTTCCTTCCTTCTGTTCACTTTGGGTTGGATTTTCCCTTTTTCTCGTTCCTCTAGGTAGAAATTAGAGCATTGGCTGGAGACCTCTCTTCTTTTCTTACACAAGCATTTAATTCTGTAAATTTCCTTCTAATTGCTTGAGCCCATACCAAAATGTTGATATGTTGGGTTTCAGTCACAGTGTTTTCTAATTTCCTTTGTGATTTCTTCTTTAACTCATGAGTTGACTCATGAGAAGTGACCTGTTTGGTTGGTAGATATTTGGAGCTAATCAAAATGTTTCATTTGTATGCATTTCTTATTTAATTCCCCCATCTTTCTCATTGAGAAAAACACTAAAAAAAAATCAGAGAAGAAAAAGGCATTTCTTTATTATCTTATTTTTATATCTTTTAACATTTACAACTAGTGTATATGAAGTTTTGTCTCTTGCATTAAGCTTAATTTATCTTTGTTTTGCCAAAAATAAACTGAAACTGTTTTTTAATCCCAAAGCAAATTTTAAATTGGGAACTGTTTTTATTCCATAAGACATAACTCAGTCCAAGGCAGCAGAGGGTGTAATGTAGCTGTATTTATTCTTATATATCTATTTTATAAGATAAATATTTATAAATATATTTCTGCCATCACTTATGACACCAATATTTCTCAGTTAAAAAAGAAGGAAATTTTCTATTCATTTTACCAATAATCAAAACAGGTAATTAAAGTTGGGTTTCTCATATGGGTGCAATTTTTTAATTGCTAGATTAATGTCCAACAATTGACCATAATTTATTCTCTAACACGGGGTTAGAGTTCTTTTTAGCCATTTTGCAAAGTAAAACTCTTTACTCCAGATACTCAACAAAAATATTGTTTTCAATGTTCAATTCTTCAAGGAACAAACAGCTACTGTGTTGAAAATCTTCCATGCTCAGTCTTCAGAAAAAGCTCTTTTTATTTGCCAGTTGTGTTTATTCCAATGTATTTTATCACGCACTGTCTCTAGCAGTTCTTCTTCAGTTTAATATTGTTTTTGTCATTTTAAAAATAAACTCAAATGGATTTATTCCTTCAATGGGAAAAAAATACTGAGAATTATTCTACTTATTTCAAAGCCAGATGGTGTCAACACTGTCTTTCAGCAGACTCCCATGTCATTTGTTGGTACAAAGGATTAATTTAGCATTAAGTCTGTAGGAAGTAAATTTGGCCACAAGAGACAGCACCACATGCATCGAGCTCACGAAGAGTAATAAACGTATGTCCTCTTTCATATAATCAGGATTGAGTGGGTTTGATTGCGGGACACTGCAATCATAAACAACCATGGTCTGTATAGATGCTGGCTATAGTGGGTAGAACTAACATTGTTCCAGACAATAAATAGTAGTCTGCTATTTGGGGCTTATAGTGTTTGATAAAGGGATTATGAAAATAGGGTTCATACCGTACTACCACAGCATTGGATTTGTACTTCTGATAGCATATAGACTTTAACTTACCAAAAACCTAATTCCTTGCTTCCCTAATCCTTTCCTAATGTCTAGTGTTATCATCGGTACCCCAATCTTCTTATCCCTGGGGGGGGGGTCTCCGTGGAATAATGTTCTATCCTCCATCTTAGAATGTGAGCACTATTCAGTAAGAGCTGTTAGGGCTATTTATCCTTGGCTAATAGTTGATTATATTCTTCCTTCCTTCCTTCTAAAAAAATGATAATTTTGAAAACGGTGAACAATGTTTCACTTATTCATTTGGAATCTTCAGAGAGCCATTTTTTTCTCATGGTTTCCCCAGATTTGAAAAAGTCTTAGACAGTAGATAACTGAATTTTGTGAGCCCTAGCTTTTGAATGATTTTGCCATGATTTTGCCATGACCTATAATAGATTATCTTTTCCCTTACAGATTTCTATTTGATTTTGTTAAAGAAATGGGGCAGGAAGTTTCTTTAAGTTGTCTTTACTAAAATCACTGCTGCTCAGTGGCCCCTGTGGTGAATTAAACAGTCGACTTTTGAACAATGCAGGTATTGGGGCACCAACCCCCTGTGCATGTAACTTTGACTCCCCCACAACTTAACTACCAGTAGCCTGCTGTTGAGAGTAAGCCTTCTCGATAACATAAGCAGTTCATTAACACATATTTTGTGTATGTGTTATATACTGTATTCTTATAATAAAGTAAACTAGAGAAAAGAAAATGTTATTAAGAAAATCATAGGAAGAGAAAAAAATTTACCATACCGTATCTTATATGAAAAATCATATATAAGTGAAAAAAATCCTCATATAAATGAACCTGCACAGTCCAGACCTGTGTTTTTCAAGAGTCAACCGTATATTGGAAATAGAACAATCCTGAGTAAACCTGAGCTGAAGTCTTCACCTGCAACTAACCCCTACTTTTCTGAACATCAATTTTCCTTTCATGTATTAAATGAGGGGTTTTGAACACACTGTCTCCATAGGACCTGTAAATTTCTAACTATTTATGATTCTGTGGCACTGGGGCATTTATGACCAGTCCTCCAGGATTGATGACCATAAGAACAAAACTCTTCAGAGAAAATATGCTCAGCTTCTGCTCTGTATTTGTTCTCTATGCAAATAAGTAAATGAATGAATGAATAAATAAAATATAAATAAATAAATAAATAAATATTTTCCCTAGAACCTCACATTGGGTGTGGAGCATGGAATCAACTCTCTGTTGCCAAGCTAAGAGCAAAGTAAAGCTTTGGGTGCTTAGGTCGTGAAGGCTCCACAGGGACAGAAGTCCAAACTCTCTGGGCTTCACTCGAATAAAAGTAACCTTCTGTGTTCTGTACTCTTCTCCTCACCAAGTCCCCAGTGTTTGATCTGAACATGATTTAATCAAATCAAGTCGGAAAGGGGAGCATGACATAACAACAAGCCAATATAAGGGTAGGGGATGTTGAGGTATCAGCCCAGCAAGGCTGTGCTCTGCAATTGTAATTTAATAGTTGCCCATTAAGGATGAAAGCAAAGGGTTTCATAATTTAGTAGCATTTCTGTGGGTTGTCAGTTTAAAATATGTACTTCTTCCACACACCCCTAGAAGACAATGCAGCCAAAGTGACTTTGACCAAGAGCATTTGAGATGTTTTCCAATCATTTGTGGTATACAACCCAAAGAGTTTATCATAATTTTCCAGATGAGGAAATAGGGACACACAGAAATTAAATTACTTGCCCTTGGGTCAGTATTTAGCCCAATAAATTTTGCTTTCTACTTTAGAAAGAGATTACTCAGAGGGGAAAATAAAGATAGCATTTGAAGTTGCTAGAGGCTGTGTTAATTACTGATGCCCTTAAAAGGGCATTTAAGACTTCTGATTGCCAAAAGAGGGATTTTCTGTTGAAGTTACTTTCAGCTGGAGGTCTAGGAATTCTTTTAAAGTTACTTTCACCTAAAAATTGCTAGAAAAGCATTGTTCTTTTGAGAAGTATCCTTTTTAAGATTATAAAAATAACAATTTGGTTTGGAACCAGCTTTTAATGTAGAATAATGCCATGTACTGCATTGCATTCAGCCAGTGCTCACTTTCTAGGTGTAAATTGTAGGCAAAAAGTATGTATGTGTCATGTTACTATCCTACTTACATGATTACATCATTTAACTGTCTCTCTCTCTCTCTCTCTCACCCTTGAGTTATCCAGAGGACAACTCTAGAACTTGATCAGGCTTTATTTTGGCTCTGGGCCTGGCCTTGGGGGAGGTAGGGCTGCATTAATGGAAAGCAAAAGAAATCTAAGAAGTAGGAATATACAAGTGACCCCCTTTCTACTCTGAAGTATTTAATTCAAAACTGCATTTCTTCACAACTCAACAGAATTCTACATCTTTATCCACAAAAAAAGTCCCATTTCTTGATATGGCTTGAAGCACCGATTAGATAACCTGTATACACACACACCCACACCCACACCCACACTCTCTTACACTTACACAGGACCTATAGGTATATGTATACATTTATGTGTCTATATGTTAAATTATCTCAACTCAGGGTTGCTCTCTGCTCTGACCCCTAGGGCCCAAGAGAGGAGATACTGTAAAACAGTCAATCTCTGAGCTAGAAACCAGGACTTAAAAGCCTCGGGGTAGGATGTTTCAGATCCCTTACTATTCCTTGAGTTATTTTGCTGAACATCACTTTCAATACCTTTTTCCATATAGACAATATCTATTCGAGTAAATTGCAGGCCACTTTTCCCCATTGATGTTAGCGTACCCTACACTAGTGAAGCATTCTTCACGTGTGTCATCACCAGCAATTAACAAAACATTCTGCGTTTCAGAGTATCCCACCCTCCGCAGATTGTTCTGCCCATTCGTAACTGGGAACCGGAAGAGGAGCCCCGCAAAGAGGAAGGAGTTGGACCATTGGTGGAACATATTTATGAGGTAGCTTTCATCTTAAAGTTGTGTTAGGAGTTTATTCTTACGCTCTTTACCAATAAACTCTTCATAGCATTTTAAAAGACACCGATCCAAGATCTGAGCTTTATATACTGCTTGGATTTGTGCTGTTATGCTATCATATTGCAGTGGAGGGGAGGGGGTAGAGTATGAGTCACTTGCTTTTTAGTGGTGAGAGCCATTATGCAGTGAGAATATTTTACCTTGTTACTGTTCTCTTTTAAATGTTCCTTACATCTCTTTTTTTTAATATTTGGACAGCCTAACCATAAAAAGGACTAGCTCCCTGGACTTTATTTTGCCTCTTCCTACATTTTCAAATATCCTTAAAATCTACCCACCTCTTAAACTGAAAGTCACCAACCAGAAGGTACCAGACAGAGAAAATGTTATGGATTATTCGCTATGTACAAAAAAAAACCCCACACATATAACACACACACACATGAATAACTTATTCTGTGATTTGAAATAGTCTGTCCGTTGATTAGTAAAATATTTTCCAGAAGCAAACCAGAAGCTCATGAAAAAGCCACCTTCTGTTTGAGGTCCCTTCTTATTTACTGCTCTCTATCCCTTTCCTGTGTAACTCATTCCACTGACCTAGGAATCCTGACTGTGACTTTCATCTTAAGCTACAAGGGACATGAATAGCATTCTCTAAGGTTAACAACGAAGTCATTTCAAAACTGATGAGCTGTGTACATATGTGGGAAAGAAGTGTCAACTCCTGCATAACATCAACATGAAAACCTCTGTCATCTGCCCAACCTGTGGCTCAGAATCAGAAGCCCCATCCGCAGCTGGATCAAAGCTTTGCCCTAAGCTCTCTTGATAGCAAAAGGATAACATAGTCCCCAAGGCCACTCGGATTAAGAACCTTGCTAGTAAAAAATGCTGTCAAATAATTTATTAAACCTTGTGTGCACCGGTTTCTCTTTAAGAATGGTGAAACTTTAAAGTTTGCAAACATATTCAAACTCAATCATTCTCAGGGCAGCCCTGCTTCTAATCTTAGCATAAACGGATCATAAAATTTTAGGGTAATAATCAGTGGTGACAAAAGCAATTATCACGTGTTTCCTACATGCTATTCTCATGTCTCAAAATATACTGTTATCAGTGGATGCCATGTTGTTTTGATAATGTGAATTAAATGAGCCACCTAATAAGCAAAACCAAATTATAAATTGTTTTATTGATCATTAGAATTATCAGAACTGTGGGGGAAAAAAAGACAAAAGTTCCCTGCTAACTTTGAAGTGAATTTTCAAAACCACAATAAATTTAAATACATTTCGTGATTTTCCCAAGCTGTTTTTGTGTCCTGTGAATACAGGATTCATGTGTTTAAAATGCTCATCTCTTTAGGAGATGTGGCCTCTCTTTCTTTGATATTCACTGATTAAAACAGAAGGAGCTCAGCTTTGAAATGCGCACTTGAAGTGAACTGTGGTGAGCCTAGACTATCTTTGGCATTTGATGGATAACCATTTTTCCAGAGGGTGAAAGAGAGTGCGTTGCATATGGTTGCAACTGGCAAGTCAGTAGTCTGGGAAAAGGCAGATTTCAATGTAAAGAAAGAATAACTAGGTTTTGAAAGCGTATCATTAAAATTGCATTTCTAGCCCTGCGATTAAATGAATATAAATTTTAGGTAAACATCGCAATGATCAGACATGGTTAATGTGGTCTTTGCTAAGGAGATCTGCCCTCAGAGATTCACAGAAGGAAGAATCTTCTCTGAGCAAAAGCGCCTCTTGTTTTCGGAGCTCTTCTTGCTTATGTAGATTGTATTTTTCTATAGCCACCATCATAGTCTGGATGCGTTAAAACCCAAAATACGCACTTTTTAGAATGGGTACAAAGTACATGGAGCTTGATTTCATCTTCCTGCCTTGTCCTGTACCATTACTTTTTCCTTTCTTGTAGCTGCACAATATTGGACCGAGTACTATCAGTGACACTCTTCTGGAGGTGGGCTGGCCATTCTCTGCCCGGGACGAATTTCTCCTCTACATTTTTCATATCCAAATTCTGGGACCCCTGCAGTGTCAAACAAATCCTGATATCAACCCACAGGATATAAAGGTAGGAGCCTGGTCTAACTAGCTGTTTTGCCTGTTTTTATGGTAAGGAAAAAAAATTAAAACTGTGGTTTATATTTTTTAAAGCGAAGTAATTATAAGAATAAGTTATTTCGGTGATAATCTATACGGCCTTTTCTTTTAGTGTTATGGTTAGAATGCCAGGTCTTGGGGCACCTGCGTGGCTCAGTCGGTGAAGCATCTGCCTTTGGCTCAGGTTGTGATCCCAGGGTCCTGGGATCGAGCCCCGTCATTGGGCTCCCTGCTCAGCAGGGGTCTGCTTCTCCCTCTGCCCTTCCTCCTGCTCGTGCTCTCTTGAGCTCTCACATAAATAAATAAAATCTTTTTTTAAAAAAATGCCAGACCTAACTTAAAATGTCACTCCTAGAAAACTTAAATTTCTCTTGATTTTATTGTTCATGGTAACCTGTCATTTATCTAGCCTATTTTACTAGATACCTTTTGCATATGGTTTGACTAGCAGCACAACAAAACCAAAATCATAAATAGACATGTCATGTTTTGGAGAATTTGTACAAAATTCTATTTTTAGAGTCCTTTTGGTGCATTGCCAAAAGATATAAGGATCTTTGCAAAGTGGGCTTTTCCAGATGTTGCCAATAGCAAGTGGTGAAATGCGAGAATTTTCCAAAGGCCACCTCTGTGCCCCAAGAACCCCCAGACTGGAAATTTCTGGACCCCATTCTTTAGTGCAGCTTATAGAGAAGCCAAGAGCAGTGCTTTTCAGATTCTCAAGCTTATCCAATCACCTGGGGGTCTGGTAAGAGGCAGGGTCTGGGGGCCCTAAAACTCTGCCGCTCTACAATCCCCACCTGACATCCACGCTGCTTTGCTACTCACAGACTAGCCAGAAGCTCAAGTGTCCAAGGAGCTGATCTCATTCAGATTAAGATCCAAATCTGGCTTTAAGTTTCTTCTGGGAAGAAAAGAACATAATTAGCATAAACCCTTGAAAATGTCACATTTGAATGAAAAAAAAAAAAAAACTTTTTAACCAGATGTTATCCTCAAAAGAGAACTTTATTTAAGAACAACATTGTCTAGTAGCTCAGGGAGACAGTGTCTCTATTCGAGGTGGAGCAAAGAGCAGGCTTCATGAAATACTAACTCAACCATTTGGGACACAGGTCTGCCTCTACGCTAACTGGGGGCACGGGGACATTGCCGGTTATGAAAGGCTTTCTTCTTCAACCCAACATGGCTTCTAGTCCAAGGGAGGAAGACTGAAAGGGGTTCAGTATGAAAGGATTTATAGGACAAGTCTCCTTCTTTATGGGGAAATAATAAATAAGGTCACTTGTATCCCACAAAATTATTTAAAATACTTCCTCCCTGGAAATTTTTTTTTCCATTTCCTCTCTCTTGGCTCTTCATTGAGATGATTTTAATATCTTCAAGGACAGTAGCTTATTATAAAATAATAAATAGCTTATTATAAAATAAATAAAATAAATTTTTAATCAGGGGGCGTCTGGGTTGCTCAGGCGGGTAAGCATCTGACTTTGGCTCAGGTGCCCCTAAGCCTAGTAATTTTAAAAATGCAACTTAATTATACTCCTTTTATAAAACTCTCAATTTGTGGAAATTGAATATAAGAAGATTTGATTACAGTACGAAGGACTAGCTCCCCAAAATGACAAATAGTAACAATTCATGAATTCTTGAAATTCAGAATGATGAAACAGTTGAAATGTTTTTACTTTCAGGTCCTCTGAGTACTTTTACTTATATTTAGTATGTGTAACCCAGAGAGTCTAAAAGAGCTTTTTATCAATAAGTAGATTTTTAAAATTAGTTATCAGTATATTTTACATAAGCAGCTACCAACAAATTGAGAATACTTAAAAATTATTTTCTTCTTAAGATAATAATTTATTGGTGAAGTCTCTGTAAATTTACTTGGCAATGTATTTCTTCCTAGATAATACAAAGCTAAATAATCAATTCTCTGTCTTAAATATGAGTTGGAAATTAGTAAAGAATAAATTATTTATTATATCTAGTTATCTTCAATGGAATAAGTCTGGGAAATTTTTTAACTTAGGTATCAATTTCAGATTCTTGCATCAAATCTAATTACTATTTTTTATATAGATATTTAAAGATAAGTATAGTTTTTTAAAATATAGCTATTTAAAGATAAATATCTGTAGTTTTTTTTTTAACTTAGTTCTTTAAGAAGCAGAGAAAGGGTAGGTTTAATAAAAGGAACAAGGAGGCAAAATACATTCATATGGGCAAAAAGTAAATCCTAGTAGGACAAGTGGGTGGCTCAGTCTTTAAGCGTCTGCCTTCGGCTCAGGTCATGATCCCAGGCTCCTGGGATCGGGTCCCGAATGGGGCTCCCTGATCAGCAGGGAGTCTGCTTCTCCCTCTCCCTCTGCCCCTCCCCCCTGCTTGTTCTCTCTCTCTTTCTCTCTCTTTCTAATAAATAAATAAAATCTTTAAAAAAAAAAGTAAATCCTAGCATTCGATCTTACCCACTAAGATAAAATTCCTTACGATTTGGTTCTACAATTTCTTTATAAGCAGAGCAGTAATTAGTGAGTGCCTCTTGAAACATCTGCGTCTATGAGCAGGTCTATAAGTCTTTTCTGAGGATGGTCTAGTGCCCACTGGACAAGCCGCTGACATATCCCAGACCGGCTGCGGGCCTGTCAGAGGGAAAACTCCCACCTCAGCTTTCCCGAGGATCCTCTGGAGGATTTTCAAGTTCTCCACCATGTTTGCCTCTCCAGCCATTCAGCTGATTTCCCCTCAGCAAAATGCTTTCTCTTCAGGTCACATATACCTTTTTGTCCACTTCCCCCTCCCGTATATATTCTCATTTTTTCCCCCCAATTAACCACTGAAAATAGCTCCCTCCTTCACTGCTTCTTTGCAGCTCCCACCAATGTCTAAGGAAATGTGCTGATGAAAAAGCAACTGTCCAGAGTTCCTTAGAAGCATTTTCTAGGCCACCTGCTCCAAGGAACCAACGCCACCAACTCTAAAACCTTTGAAATTCCCTGGACCCCCCCTGCAGAATCTCCACAACATCTCAAAATAATTTCTCACGTCTGCCTAATTAAACCTATCAGCATTTAATAGAATTAATGTATTTACCACAATGTGGGGGGGGGTTCCTAATTTTTAAAAAAATTACTCAGAGAGCAACCTCTTGGCTTTGCTTTTTTATTACAAATACATAGTTTTATTCATCAAAGCCGTGCTGTAGATAAAGTAGGGTTTTTTTTGTGGGCTGGTCTGAAAACTGAGCCACCATTTAAAAGATTGTCTCTAAAGAGAAATGCATTCTGAGTGCCAAACATCTAGCCTCAAACCTTCTGAAATATGACCCATCTGTATATTGAACAGGTATTCCAAATGTGATGCTCCTCACATAAGTCTCTAAGTCCGATAAGGCCCGAACGGGATTCACTTTTCACAACACTGACTGGTACAGCTGAGTTATCCCACCAAGCGACCCTAATGTCCCCAAGATCTGAATAGCAGACTACTTTTGAAGGCCACCACCGTGATCATAGGAAACAATGGGCCAAAGTTCTCACCCACACGTACCTCACTTGCTGCCCAAATACAGAGCATCAGTGACTAAACTGGGGACACACTCAGATGCCACTAGAAGTTTGTGAGGTTTTTTTATAAGGGTTTTAAATTAGTTTTCTTCTATTGCCACTTACCATAAAATGGATACAAATAGATTAATCTGCCAATGGAAAACTGATAAATAGCTACAATTTTTCCCCCATGACTTTATCACTGAAATACAGGTCACCTGCCTTGAAATAAGGGAAGAGTTTAAAGAAATGAGGACTTACTTACCCATGACATTTAAAAATATGATCTGGGAAATGGTGTCATTGAGATTGAGAAGTAATCATGTCTGTCCATGGCCTACCCATGCTGCTCTGTGTTATGTACTATAATCGTTTGCTCTCAGCCTCATATCAGGCTTCGTGGGGATTCACTTAGCCTGCTTTGTTGCCACCATTCAAACACCCCAGTGAAGGTAAATAGGAGCACGTGTGGGTGACAGGGTTCAGGAAAGGTGGGTGAGCCACCTGGCCCCTGGTGGTGCCCGGCTCAGGCAAGCCAGAGGGTGGGACACTGCCTTGGGGACATTCCCTTCTTCTTTCCTTTTTGCCTCCCTGTGAAATGACTGTTGTCTTTGCTTTTAACTTAGTTAACCTCCCATGATGGTTTCACGTCATCAAGTTCATTTCTCTGCCTTCTGTGAACCACAGGGGCATAAGCAGATGGCCATGAAGGTTCTGCCTCCAGGCTTCAGAGATAGAGGATTTTAATGCGGCAATTTCGGCACATTCTGCCATCCAAAACATTGTGAAACAGTCAACTGTCTGCAGCATTCTGGCCAATCCATTAAATCTAATTCGTTCCAGATCCTTCTTGAAATAAAATTTTAGAGTTGAATAAAGCATTTCTCAACCATTCTAAAGGCAATAAAATAATGATTTCCAACTACCCATTATCTTATTTGGGTGGACTTTATTCTGAGGTTTGGAGAGTCCTCCAGACAGGCCTGTGATCTCTAGATAAGATGTAGTTGAAAAAGCCAACGCTATTAAGGAACCAAAGCTGCATAAAGAGTAAAGGACTTTTTTTTAAGTTGGCAAGGTTTCGTCACGAACAGCCAAGTGGGAGAAGTGGGAGAAAGGGCTGTGGGATGTCACACTGTACCCAGGAGGGGAGGACAGGCGAGGTGTTGGCTTCAACCTGAGCTAGGATCACAGGACCATGTTCTGGGCCCCCCCCACTCAAGAAAGGAGCCCGAGGTCCACATGATGTGATAGAGGCTAGACTAGGGTGACCGTAACAAGAGAGAAAGCCAATGTTGCATAAAGAACGGGCTTTGGAGCCACGGAAGGCAGGAGGTTCCAACTGTCTCGAATGACACCATTCTCACAGGAATCCCAAATTACAACCAGATATTACAACATGGAAGCAGAAACACAGGTACCACCCCCCAAGCCCTGCAATTAGTTTTGGGGTTTTTTTTTTTTTTTTTGGTTTTTTTGTGTTTAATCGGTGAGCACGCAGACTGTGGCTTGGCTTGGCAAATTTGCATCATTTTGTCTTACCCTCCAGAGAATTTTTTTCTTCATAACTGCCTCCATTTACTTATTGCTCCTTATTAATTCAGAATGCAGGGACTTGTTACAGCTCACAACCCACTTGGGTTCTCTCTGTCTGTCTCTCTTTCATGTGCCCCCCCCGATAGAGGACTTTCATTCCCCTTTTATTTTTAACAGTGCCTATACATCCAATTTTCAGCCACCAAAGGGAATACACTCTCCAGGATCCATTTCTCTTTGCCTTATCTTCTCTTTAAGATGGTCTTCAGATTCTCCTGTAAATTTTATTTTTATTTTTTTTTAAAGATTTTATTTATTTATTTGACAGAGAGAGACAGTGAGAGAGGGAACACAGGCAGGGGGAGTGGGAGAGGGAGATGCAGGCTCCCCGCCGAACAGGGAGCCCGTTGCGGGCCTCGATCCCAGGACCCTGGGATCGTGACCTGAGCCGAAGGCAGATGCTTAACGACTGAGCCACCCAGGCGCCCCTCTCCTATAAATTTTAGAATATAAAAACACGTGTCTAAGAACTAAGAAAAGCTTCAAAATCACCAATGGAGTGAATCTATCCTTAGCCCCTGGAAAGAAAACTCATCTTGGTTCAGGTCATTCCAGTGGTAGCTCGGATGATCTATGAGATGTTTTCTGGTGATTTTACGTGGTCCTTTGACAGTGGCAGTGTCCGCCTGCAGATCTCAACTCCAGACATCAAAGATAACATCGTTGCTCAACTGAAACAGCTGTACCGCATCCTCCAAACCCACGAAAGCTGGCAGCCCATGCAGCCCACCCCCAGCATGCAGCTACCCCCGCCTGCCAGCCCAGTAATCATGAATGCCATCTTTTTTACAGTATTGTCCATATCGGTATTTTTTATTACTCAGATTTAACCAGCTTTCTTTCTAACAATGTTAGTGGCCTCTAATTCTCCACATATGCCTGGCTTTTAAAGTTGGTTTAATTTATGGAAAAATCACCCTTCATATTCTCCCTTTCTTTCTTAAACCTCCCAATGTTAGTATAATGTAGGAGAGGGAGATTTGGCCTGGGACTTTGGACACCAACGTTCTAGCTGCAGTTTTGCTTCAGTGGTGTGACCTTGAACCACCAAGTCATTTAAGCTCTAGGCTTCAGATTCATTACTGTAAAATGAAGGGGTTGGAACAATGCCTGAAATAATGCCAGTTAAAACTCTGACCTGATGACTTCATTCTACTTGTACAAGGCAAAACTGCCTGGAACAGAACCCTTCTGCATTGTTCTTGCACCACATTTTTTTCTTGCTTTCATTAAAGTTCCCTCAAGCAAAAAAAAAAAAAAAAAAAAAAATTTTTTTTTTTTTGTTCTTCACCCAAAATCTTAAAAATTTATGTCTTTTTTTTTTTTTAAGATTTTATTTATTTATTTGACAGAGAGAGACAGAGCGAGAGAGGGAACACAAGCAGGGGGAGTGGGAGAGAGAGAAGCAGGCTTCCCAAGGAGCAGGGACCCCGATGTGCGGCTCGATCCCAGGACCCTGGGATCATGACCTGAGCCGAAGGCAGACGCTTAACGACTGAGCCACCCAGGCGCCCCAACATTTATGTCTTAAAGAAAATTACATGGTAGACTGACCTCCTGGGTTTGTCTCTACTTCGATTTAATTATAGACGAAGAATTACATGAGGGAAAGCCCACCATCTTTTGTGTATTAGGAATACCTGAAAGCCAAAGACAGATCACAGACAAGAAGAGCATAGTACGTGTTGTGTGTGTTCAGGTTGAAAGAGCCCTTAATCTTATTGTACCCAACTATTTTCTTCAAAAGTTGTATTTCCAACAGTATTGCACATTCCAGCTAGACAGTATTCCTTTAGCTCATAAATTTAAACCTATCCCAGAGTGAAGAGTTTGGTGAAGAGTCATGCAAATAGAAAACTCCTGTTGGAGTCAAAAATCTGAGTAGCAGCTGGGGAAAGAACCGTGTTTACTAACAATTGTTTCCTTATTGCAGAAAAAGAGCAATTTTCGTATTTGTTCTGAAAAAGATACTTGAGTGTTCACCACCAGCTCCTCAGAGCACTTAGCAAATTGTTTTCTGAACTGAATGCCTGCCTAACATGGCAGGCCCTCACCTCTAAGGGTTTCAGATTAAGGAAAAACATGACCTGCGGGTTCATGATCAATTGTGAAACAGGCTCTGAGAGTTCATCTAGAAAACAGGCTGTAACTGTGGTTTACATTTCTTGGATAACTTCTTCCTTGTTTTTTGTTTTTTGTTCATTTTGCTTTTTGGGTTTTGTTTTGTTTTGTTTTATATTTTGAAATAATTTCTGGAATGCCACTTTCGAAAACTGGTTGGTAAGCCTTTCGAAGACTTTCTCAGTGTGGCGTTTGGGAGGGACATTCCTCTATCTGCAAAACAATATTACTAAAAGAAAGAAGCCTTTTTTCTCAACCCCTGCTGCTGTGTAATACGTTCATTCTCTGGCTCAGAGTAAGTCCTGCGTGTTACTGAGAGACTGCTCGTAAGTATTTGTAAATGATGATGTACCAGGGGCCCCCACAAACGTGGTCTTCATCCATACACAAGCTGCATCTGATGCCACCACACAGGAGGCTGAAGAGCTGTCTTCTCTTTGGGCTATTATTTTACTATTACTGCTGTTACTACAGGAATAAAGGAACATTCCGTAGGTCCTTCCAGCACCTTTTCCCTGTAGTTTGGTTATGTGCAGAGTTAATTCTATAACATATCTCCCAGTGACCTATAAAAAAAAAAAGAAATTACACATGAAAATGTCAAAGGAAAAACCACACACACACACACACACAAATATATGATAGAAGATATATATAAGGGAATCTTAGAGATGTTCACAATTGTCTATCTAAACTCAAATTTTAATCTTAGGCTATAAGGCATTTCTATCAGATTCTCCACCATTGAGGATCCTTGAGCAACTCTTCAGCTGGCACTCCTTCCTGACCATGGTCCTGGACTATTCTAGCATCCTTGGGGCTGGCCCACACCTCAGTGTCTACGTACTTCATCAGCCCAGTGCTGTGAACATCACTCCTAATTACCCCGTCCCTGAAATATTTAAGTGCACATCCAAGCCTCCAATTCAATCTCCTGTTTTTATAACTTTCTCACTTCCTCTGTCCACGAGACCTTCTCTTCCTTGATAGAAAACTTTCTCCGAGTCAGTTAACCACCCGATTCTCAAGACTGCCAAGCTGGGAATCCATGATGAGTTGGCTGAAACATTCTTTTATAGGTTCCCTTATGTAACCTCCCTTCTCCCATGTCCTTCCAAGTCCCTGCCCTGAAAATCTCCATCAGGCACATTCCCATAATTTGGCTTCTCTGCCCCTTCGCCTGAGGGCACCAGGACACACTGATGGTGGGAAGTGCTCACTGGACAGCCAGTGGAGTGTGGAGAAGCCCCCTCTGCCATTTTGATTCGTCTCTTCATTTGTTTCTCCAAACCTTCACTACTGTTCTCGTACTTCCCATCCAGCCTCCTTAGCATCACTGTTAGTAGGTGACCTTACAGCAAGAGAATCTTCAAAGGATCCCTTTCGCCATCCCAAATCCCAGCTCCCACCACACACACACACACACACACACACACACACACCTCTAATTGTCTCTTTCTCATCCCCAAGTCCTGTCCAACACTTTCAGAAGAAGGAGAGCTCTTCCTCCAGTTCCAAATTTAACTTGCTACATCAAGTATGCCTTGTTTTCTATATTTGCAACCTCTTCTCCTCTACTGGTTCCCTCCTTGGATCCCAAAAACTTACTTAAATTTCCTCCATCTTCAAAACAAACAATAAGCAAATAACTTCAGCCCGCATCTTCTTCCAAGAATAGCCCCTTTTCCCTTCCATTTTTAGCTGATCTGTACTTGTTATCCCTGCTTACTTCTCTTTTACTCTTATTACAATTATTAATTTTTTTTATTTTCATATTAAAGAGTATTAAATGCCCATCAAAGGAATATATCAGGCAATATATAAAAACAGCAGAAAATTTTTAATTTCTAATAATGTCTCCACCCATTTACTGTTATATTTCCTATTTATTTGTGCATTAATTTTTTTCTACTTCACTGTATATTGCCAGTAATTAAGGATCTCTTTGAAAATCCATAATACCATTATCATACTTGAAAAGAAGTTAGCAAAACTTCTTTTTTAATTTTTTTATTATGTTGATCACCATACATTACATCATTAGTTTTTGATGTAGTGTTCCATGATTCATTGTTTGTGTATAACACCCAGTGCTCCATGCAGAATGTGCCCTCTTTATTTTTTTAAAGATTTTTTATTTATTTATTTGAGAGAGAGAGAATGAGAGAGAACACATGAGAGGGGATAGGGTCAGAGGGCAAAGCAGACTCCCTGCCTAGCAGGGAGCCCGATGCGGGACTCGATCCAGGGACTCCAGGATCATGACCTGAGCCGAAGGCAGTCGCTCAACCAACTGAGCCACCCAGGCGCCCCAGAATGTGCCCTCTTTAATACCCATCACCAGGCTAACCCATCCTCCCACTCCCCTCCCCTCTAGAACCCTCAGTTTGTTTCTCAGAGTCCATCGTCTCTCATGGTTCGTCTCCCCCTCCGATTTCCCCCCCTTCATTCTTCCCCTCCTGCTATCTTCTCTTTTTTTTTGTTTCTTAACATATATTGCATTATTTGTTTCAGAGGTACAGATCTGTGATTCAACAGTCTTGCAGAATTCACAGCACTCACCATAGCACATACCCTCCCCAGTGTCTATCACCCAGCCGCCCCATCCCTCCCACCCCACCCCCACTCCAGCAACCCTCAGTTAGAAGTTAGCAAAACTTCTACCACTAGTAATATTTACATGACTATTCTCCCAGATTTTGTTTCTATTGCTAGATGTGCAAGGTAAATATACATCCATTTTTATTTTTTTAAAAAATGCAATCTTATTATATATGCTATTTTATAACCTGCCTGTTCCTCTTACTAAGATTTCATATTTTTCTAAATTACTATGTAGCTTTACATCATTTTTAAAAAGTGTCCGGTAGTCTTTTGCATAAATGTCATAATTTATTTAACAAATTATGAATGCCCACAAAGTTTTATGGTACTATCCTATTGCCATTATAAATAGCAACTAAGAACATCCATGTTTTATTTTGTTTTCTTTTGGTGCTTTCTTATTTGGAGGACATGGCTGCATCTCATCTCTGAGCCATGGAGAATTGTCTCAATATGAGAATAAGATAAAGATTTAATTTTATATTTTTCAAATAATTATCCAGTTGTCTGAATGCATTTACCCTTTGTCTTTTGCAGATCAATTTCCACCCATACCCATGCCCTGCTCAGCAAAAGGCATCTACAAATTCTTTTTTCTTTTTTTACATTGAGATGTAATTGACATATCACATATTAGTTTCAGGTATACAACATGATTTGGTATTTGTATACATTGTGAAATGATCACCATAGTAAGTCTAGTTCACATCCATCACCACACAGAGTTACAAATTTTTTTCCTTCTGATGAGAACTTTTAAGATCTACTCTCTTAGCAACTTCTAAACATATAATACAGTATTATTAATTAGAGTCATTATGCTATACTTTACATCCCTAGGACTTATTTATTTTATAACTGGAAGTTTATACTTTTTGACCATTTTCACCCATTTCAGCCACTCCCCAGGATCCCTCCTCCTCCAAACTGTGGCAATCACCAATCTGTTCTCTATGAGTTAAGGCTTTGGTTTGGGTCTGGGTTTCTGGTGGTCTTTTTTTCTTAGATCCCACATGGGATTTGTCTTTCTCTGTCTTAGTTCATTTAACATAATGCCAACAAGGTCAACCATCCAGGAAATCCCATCCAGGATTTCCTTCTTTTTTATGTTTGAATAATATTTTGGTGTGCGTGCGCGTGCACACGTGTATGTGTTCGCCACATCTATTCATCGATCAGTGGACACTTAGGCTGCTTCCATATCTTGGCTACTATAAATAAAGCTGCCGTGAACATGGAGATGCATATATCTTTTCAAGCTAGTGTTTTTGTTTTCTTCCGATGAATATCCAGAGTGGAACTGCTGGATCATATGTCCATAATTCCTTACATGACAAATTCAGTGACTGTTTTTAGTCCTAATTCTTTACTCCTCTGCAGGATTTGACATTCTTAGTCACTCCTTTATTTCTGCAACTTTCTTTCCCTTAGGCTTCCCTAGATTCCCACTTTCCTGCTTTCCTGGATTGTCTCTTACATCCGATTTCTCCTATCTCACGTTTCCTCACTGGATCTTCTTCCTCTCCCTGTTTCCCGAGATTGCCTTGGATGTTATATGTGGCTCTATGCTTATCATTTTACATGTTCTCACTGGGCAACTGAGGCTGTTCAGCAGGCATTTACAGCACAGCTTGGTGGGTGCTGATGGGGGAATAGAGCTACCACGTGGAAGGTCACACAGGGTCTCGGGAATCATCCTGCTGCACGTCAGGAGTGGACAGCGGTTCTGCACATTGCTGAGCAGGGTTTGGAGGGCTCTTGGTAAGAAATGAGGCTGGAGCAGTAGGCTGAGGTCAGTACACAGGGGCTGTGCACAGATGCTGAGGAATCTGGACTCTATCTTTCTGTTTATCCAGTAGATTTTTCTAGGGTTTTAGGACATGCTGGGCATGATCATTCCATTTTCTGTGGTGCATCCTACATCCACAATATAGGAATATCTGTCTTCACCCCACAGAAATGGGCATACTATCACTGCCCCTGTGACTACAAAGAGAACATGTGTGGGGGCGCCTGGGGGGGCTCAGTCGGTTAAGTGTCTGCCTTCGGCTCAGGTCATGATCCCAGGGTTCTGGGATCGAGCCCCATGTTGGGCTCTCTGCTCAGCGGGGAGCCTGCTTCTCCCTCTCCCTCTACTGTTCCCCCCTGCTTGCGCTCGCTCTCTCTCTGTCAAATAAATAAATAAAATCTTAAAAAAAATTTTTTTTTAAATAAAAAGAATAAAAGAACGTGTTTGGGGGACTTGGGGTAGGGGCAGAAAATTAAGGTTCTATATTCAGTCAGTCTAAAGTGAAAAATTCTAATGGGGTATTATGTGTGATTTATTGGCATGTCAAAATATTTATTCAGCTATCAGATGTACCCAGCATGGAGCCTGAGATAAAATCATAAGTTCTAGAACAATCGCAAAACAAACTGAGGGCTGAAAACAAGCTCCCTTACAGCACAATGTTCGTGTGGCATGCTTTGGAAAAGTCATTTTTATTAGAACATAATTCACTCCTGAGGGAGCATTTCTTACAACTTCAGGAGCGTGGGGCTCAGGCATGCTGATGTCGGGTCCTCGACTACATCTGTTTCCCCACGGCCAGTGCCTCACTTTCCTGCCTCCTGAGGATCCGTCCCACCACACAGAATGTTCCTGGAGCTTCACCAGCACCGATGTATGAAGAGAGAAAAGTAACAGGAAAATAATGACTCATGCTCGAAAAGTCACTTCCTTCTGGGGAAATCACTTTTGCTTAAAAGCTGACCCTTACAAGATAAACTTTCCAGGAAGGCATTCCCCATCCTTCAGGAGCTCCTATGGTTGGAGAACGGGAAGGCTTATCCCTTGTCCATGCATTTCATTGTGTGATTGAACACACTGCTGGCAAATCGGGACGGGTCTGGCTTCTCTTGTGACTCCTAGCCCGCTGAGGGGGAAAGTGCCTGGTGTTCAAGGCTAACGAAAAGGTGACGAGCATTTATGAGACTGATGTGCTATCTCTTGCTTTCTCTTTGCAGCCCGCCGCCCCCCCCAGAGGACACCCCCGAGCTGAGCGCCTTTTTGCGAAACTCGACCATCCCTCATCTTGTCAGGAAGAGAGACGTGCGGATGCCGGAGCCCCACAGACAGAGCCCCGCAAAAATCCTGGTGAGTTATCCCAGTGTGCGCACATCCGAGAGGAAAGGCCAGATTGGACTGAACTCCCAAACACAGAAGGTTTGAACTTGGGCTGTTTGTTTCTCCGTCCCATTCAATGCTCAGATATGCCTGCCATGTTTTGCCAGTACACGTTGTGAGCCAACAAAGTGACTCTTCCCTGCCTTCAAAGCCATATTTGCATTATAGGGCTTTCACTCTTCTAAACCTGCCATGCAGGCCACGTTAGAAAAATAATGATAAAAACCTAAAACATGGCATGCGATGCATTTGCAGAACACAAAGCTCCCGCTGTGAGCCCATTCCTAGACACTGAGCGCTGGGCCGGGGGGGAGGGGGGGGCGGGCTGGGGGGGGGGGGTGTCACAAGTGTCCCTGCATCTCAGACTCCTCTGATGGTCCAGAAAAGACGAGAATGGGGTCTTCTGATTTCCTGGGCCCAAACCCTGCAGAGTCTTAGCACAGGGAGCTGTGGTAGATCTATCCTGAGCTTAGTCAACCCTTTGCAAAACTGTGGAGAGCACTCAAGAGTCGGTATTTTCAATTCAATTCAATTCTCTTCACTCGTTCCAAGGTGAATGTTAATACCACCAAACTCTACAATTAAGAGGCTAAATTTTTTTTTAAAAAAAAAGTCTAAAATGTTTTGTTTTAATGTGTCTTGAATATGTTCTAAAATTCATAAAAAGTTTCAAACATGGAAATGGACAGAAACGTACATCGAGCAAGTCTTATTCAGTTAAACTTAAATCAATAGAGGAATGTTTATTATAATAGAAGTACCTGAAGTTACCTGGCAAAAAGCTATGGCAGGGGACAGATTTTGGTTCAAGTCCCTGTAAATTTTTATTTTTATTAAAATTTTATTTTAAAGCCATTTGTGACTTTGTTAACTCATGCTTTATTCTCTTTGTCTCCTATTGGTTCAAAAATTGCAAATCATACGCCTCCGCCTGTCCTCAAGTCAAAACAGTTTGGGATAGAAAGTGATTGTACAAAGTTTATTCTAAAATCAAAAGTTCAATAAGACCTCCTATGGTTTTTGTTTAGTTAAAAACAACTTACTGAATCCCATTTCTGATTAGGAATTTGAAAGTGCAAAATGCCAGCATCCTGTGTTGGGATCATAATTTCCAATTTGCATAGGAAAAATTCGTATCTGTCGCACTGAAATATACTTCTCCTCTGCCCAAGAGCGTCCTTGCCTCTCTCCTCTCGGACCCCTGCTGCTCTTATAATGACCATACCATCTCCTCCTCACCAGGCTTTCTTCTTGTCCCTTTCCCTTCTCGGCTTACAGAAACCTTATCTTTCAAACCTTCTTCAGCCTCTGATACTATTAATCACTTCCTGAAACTGTATGTCCCTTGGCCTCCCGCAAAACACTCTCTCCTGGTTCTCTTCCAGTCCGTTGGCCTGAGCCTTCTTAAAGTTGTTTGTGGGCTTCTCCTCTGCCCATTCTCAGATGCCCCTGTACCTCAGGTCTCCATCCTCAGATCCCTTCCTTCTCCCACCAACTTCGCTCCTTCAGGGAAACGCTCTGCACGATCGTGGACTCCAGCCACGCCTACGGGCCTCCTGCCATCTTAACAGTCCCTACTACACTCTAGACTCGAGGAGCTCAGTGTATACATTCCTCTGGATGCCTGATAACCGCTCCAGCCCCGACACACCCAGAATTCTGCCTCCATGACCCCCAGAATGTGCTTCTCCTCTAGAATTCCCAAACGCAGGAGCACCAGCGCCCATCCACTCGGTTCCCCAAGCCAAAAGGGCTCCCTCCAGTCCTCCGTACAGTCCTCCCTCCCCTTCATCCCAACTTCCAATTTGTCACCAATGTCTCATCCTACTTCCTGAGCTTCCTTAAACTCCGTTTTCCTCTTTCCATCCCCGTACCTCAGGTCAGGGCCTCTTCCCCTCTCCCTTGGACTCTTGCAACAAGCCCTTGTCACCCTCCTTGCTTCCCACTCTCCTCCCCCCCATTCTTGCCTCCCATACCACCTGCCCCTAAAACCCAAACCCCATCATAGCCCCTGCTTAAACGGGACCTTCTGAATAGAATCTAAACTCCTTGGCTCCAGTAGGAATATTCTTTACCACGTAGACTTCCTCTCATTCCCCTCTCACTTCTATCTGTCCACCCTGCCCCCGAATACCCTTTTCTCCTCTTTTCTGAACATGCACTGGTCTTGTCCCTGTCTGCCTAGATGGCTAGGTCACTCTTTCTCGCCCTTCAAGACTCATTCTGAGCGCAGTCTTTCTCCAGAATCCTCCAACAGAGCTAGCTCACCAGGACCAAGAGGTCCAGGGAGCTTACAAGAATCACCCCCTTCTCACTCGCCTTCTTTGCCTCCAAAGGGTGGGATTGGAGATACACAGCATGTCAGTAATGAAGTGTAGGTAAACATGAGGGTCCTCACAGGGGACACAAACTGCAGCGCTTCCAGAATTCCTGCTCCTGCTGTAGGCACAAAACCCCAAACACCTCAGCGCCCAACCCTAGTAGAATAAGAACAGCCCCACCACCTGAACCTGGAAACAGCATGTCGAAATCTGACCTCCCTGGAATTTATCAGATGCCCCCTTACTGATTGCTCTGTTTTTGGAGAATTCAGAGGTTCTCAAAAAAGATTTTCATGGCAATATGTCCCTCGAGCTACTCTGTGGTTTAGCAATTTCATTAAAGTAAAATGCCTCAGTTAAATCCTGCTCATACTAGTCAATAAACTAATGCTTATTGAGCATCGATAGTCCAGAGCCCAGTGCTTGAGACATGAGAAATAAATAAAGCATAGCCCACACGATAAGTTCAAATCAGTGAGGGAGTACAATTCAAGAAGTATCATCCTGTACATGGATACACAGAAAACAGATGTGAGCTGTCTATTTATTTCCATACTGGACCCAATCAAAAAATATGATTTGACAGGTAGAATGTCATCACAATGAATACTTCCCTGGAACATGCATTTTATATAATAAAAGTTGCCTGTTGTAAGTTAGCAAAATTAGGAACTAGCTTAAAAACAGCCTAATGGATGGAACTCGAAGGTTCTGCTTTATAACCAAGAAGTAATTTAGAAGGAAGAATGTTTTGGAAAAAATGGGTTGATAACACTGGGTCTTTGAGATAATACAGATACAGGGAGCTTCCTCCAAAGCCTTTTCAGGGCTCCTTTAGTCCAGGGTCACGTGTTGTAAGGGTCTATAAGAAATATCTTCCTGCCTTCTGAGAAATGAAATCAACAAAGAACAATCCAATCACTGCTGCAGAGAATTGTTTTAAGTCCTTAGGAAAAAACAAAGCTTAAATCTTATGTTGTATTTTACATTCCATTATCTCTACACTACCAGTAAAATTGATGCATCATTACTACCAAACTGTGTTTTCTCTTGGTTGTTTCAATGTAATTGTTTGTTGTTTAAATGAATAATTTATGAATTAGGTGGTGACTTCTGAGAAAGTACAGTGCAGATAAGCTGACTTCAATGTTGATTTTCCACCACAATTTAAAAACACCGATTGGCTACCACTGATGTTGGGGGGTTTTTTTTTGTTTTTTTTGTTTTGTTTTGTTTTGTTTTGCAGAATTGTACAAATATCGAGTGCTTACAAATCTCCTGTGCAGTGGGGCGGCTAGAAGGAGGAGAAAGCGCCGTCCTAAAAGTCAGGTCACGGTTATGGGCCAAGACCTTCCTCCAGGTAACAACACTGACGCTCATGCACCCGCTCGTAGGGAACCTCTCCTCAAAAGCTCAGCTGGAAGTTTTCCTAAAAAGGATTTTTAAATGTTTTAATTTTTAAATTTAGAAAAATTTGATTTTTTTCATTTAAAAAATTTAGATTTAATTTTAATTTTAACATTTTTTATTAATTTTAAAAATTTTTTAATTTTTAAAATTGTTTAAAAGAAGCGTCTGTGGAGACGTTGAGCCAAGATCAGCTGGTCATCTTTCCCATCAGGTGAAGACCTTTTTTTTTTCCCCAGCTTTATTGAGATATTGCTGACATATATGGAAGTTTAAGGTATACAGCATGATGATTGGAGACCTGTATGTTTTTGAATGGTTACTACTCTGAAGTTAGTTCATACCTCCATCCCCTCGTGTAATTATCTTTGTGTGTGTGTGGAGGGCAGGTGATAACTTTTAAGACCTACTCTTTTAACAGCTCTCAAGAATCCAATACAGTATTGTTAATTATACATTAGATACTCAGAACTTATTCATCTTATAGCAGGAAGTTTGTACCCTTTGACCATCATCTCCCCAATCCCCCCACCCCGGGGCCCAACCTGATCTACTCTATTTCTGAGTGCTGCTTCTTTAGATTCCACATGTAAGTGATGTCATACAGTATTTGTCTTTCTCTGACTCATTGCACGTAGCATAATGTCCTCCTCCTCGTCCATCTGTGTTGTCACAAAAGGCAGGATTTCCTTCTTTTTTATGGCTGAGTAATATTCCTTCATCTTTTAGGTGAAGACAATGAAAATATCCTGAGTCCCTAAGGCCTTTAGACAGTAACTTAGCTTCGAATAAATCTATTTAGCTCACCACTTTCTACCCAGTGCCCAGCACATAGTAGTTTTCAGTAAATATTAGTCAGTGGAATGATGGCACATATAAGAGACAGTGTAAGCCATATGCCCCAAAGGGTCAAAATAGAAATCAATGAAGAAGGGAAAGGGGAGATTCCCACAGCCCGGGCCCCAGCCAGGATGCATCTCAGTGATGTTCTACATATGTGTGATTAAGAGGTTCTTGGCTGCTTCCGTGTATCTAATCTGTGGCATCCCACCCTGCCACAGATAATTCCGTGGACTGCATGCATTTTAAAGTTCTAAGATCTCTTTTATACTGAACAAATTAATTTTTTCCATTTGGAAAGAGCTATTTATTCAAATGATACTACTATGTTGTGACCTTGTTTAGAAAGGATTTAGAGAGGGGAAAATAAGATAAATTAAAAACCCTACCAAATCTATGCATTCTTGCTCACATTTTAACTATTAAAAAATTCATCTGGCTCATTGCACCATAGAAAATCCAATGGTAAAGTCCTTTTGAGTCTAACTAATAAATACAGAATTTCATAGCTCTGGATTTTCATGTTTTCCGGGATTCAAAATACTTCTGTAGTCTCGCAAATCCTATTTAATTTTGTTTCTAAAATAAATAGAAGGAAAGTTAAAGGTATTTATGAAATAGTGGTGAAGCTTTTTTATTTTTTAACTAAGGCAGGGTTTCTTAATCTCAGCATACTCTTTCAGATCAGATCATTCTTTGTTGTGGGGAACAATCGTTATAGGATTATAGAATGCTTTATAGGAAGTGCATTATAGGATGCTTAGCAGCATCCCTGCCCCCCCCCCACTAGATGCAACCCATTCCCCAGTTGTGACCATCAAAACTGTCTCCAGACATTGCCAATGTCCCCTGGGGGCAAAATCACCCCCAGTTTTAAATGCCTGAACCAGGGAGAAGTGCAGTACACAATTTATTTGATTTTTAAATTTTTTTTTAGTTAAATCATTATTTATTCATTCACTAAACAAATACCCATGGAGTGCCAACTATGTACCAGGCTCCTCTTCAGGTATCGCTTCCTTTCCATCGTTTTGTTCATGGTCACTCTATTTTGGGGTTGTTACTTCTTATCTCAGAGTTGAGGAGTTGAGGAGAGGAGTCTCACTGAATTCCCAAGCCCATACAGTCTTCAATGATAACCATACATTCCTTCTATTACTTTGGGTATCACATCCTACTGAAATAAGGGAGAATAACTTTTTGGTGAAACAGGACTAAAATCATTACGACACCACAGTCAAGGGAAACATGATTATTTAATTTTTTTAAAGATTGTTAACTTATTAACTTGTTAATTTGACAGAGAGAGAGAGAGAGAGCAGGGAGAGGGGCAGAGGGAGAGAGAGAATCTCAAGCAGACTCCCCGCTGAGCGCAGAGCCCGATATGGGGCTCGATGATCCCAGGACCCTGAGAGCATGACCTGAGCCAAAACCAAGACCAGAGAGAGTGGCTCAAGTCACCAGCATTTACCCACAGCCATAGCCCACATTTCCGCACACCCAGTTTCTGCTTCTTCCCTGTCTTGTAATCTGAGTGCTGAAGAGGAGTGCCTTCCTTATTGCAGTCTCTCTCCCTTGCTCTCTCCCTGCCTCTCCTACTCTCTCTAAGAATATACTACATACTGGAGGTCTTTAATGGTTTTGTCATGCAATCCAGAAGGAGGTAAACATTCTCTGCTTTCCTAATCTGAACTAGAAAGTTTACAATTCTTGCATGACATGATTTGCTGCATTATGTTTGTTTCTGTCCACTTGGTGAACATGCAAACCGGTCAGAAAAAGATTTTATTTAGAATAGTCCTAAATGATAACCTGTCCTGTGATTGTTGCTTGAAACAATCCTTCCCAGGGTAAGATTTCACCAGTAATCGCTTAGGTTTTATCAGCTCACAAGGCTTTGTTTCTGGCAAATGTTGAGTACTTAAACATGGGCTATGTGGTCAAAAAGAATTCTTGAGAAGGAAGTGAGCCATGGGAAGGTAGGAGTGGAAGGGCTCATGACGTTACCAGCCACACCATGTATTTAACCAATTCAAAAGCCTCACTCTCCATTTGTTACCGACTAGAGGACTTGTATTAGTACCAAGACCGTGAGCAAATCATTGTGCAAAAGTGCATGACAGCTAGTGAGCTGCAAACCACGGTCGAAATGACACAGAAATGAGAGAGGAACAGGGCATTTTCTGAGGATTAATAGCTAGCTGGGGCAGGTCGAAGGTCCCAGGTATTGTCAAGGGATATTAACTCCAGCTGCTTTTTCAGTCTTAAATTGCCTGCAATGTAGCAGTGATTGCTATTAGTTGAGTATATTGCTATATGGAAGAGATTTCTTTTAAACCTAAGAATAATGTAGTTGTTATGTGAAGACCATGGCTAAAAGCATTCAACTTTGAACGTAGAATCAATAATATGACTCTGCTTATAATTGTTGTTCATGAATTAAATACTTACTTGTGCCATGCTTTTGACCTGCAGTCACAAGACTAGCGCATCTTTGGTGCCACCCCAGCTGATCATAGTCTAATTGCTTACATATCCCCATTCCTTGGAGCTCCAGAGCATCTTAGAAAAATGAAAAAATAAATGCATTTTCCTACTGAAAAGGATGGAAGAATCTTGGGTTTGGAGAATAATTTAAAATAAGGAGTAGATCTGTCTATGAGTTGTATTGTTTGCAGGCTATTTGCCTACCACCTTAATTTGTTCAGGCCCCAAACTGTGTCAGTTTACGTCACTGAATCAAATAGTGGAGGGACAGGTCAACAGCCCGTTTTCATGAACCACAGCCCCCATTTTATGTCACTACCTTTCTTAGAACTTCTTGAACTTTCTAATCTAGTTGATAGTGGATGGGGTCCAATTCAACCATTGAAAGAACTAAACCTTCTATAAGGTGCTATAAAATGGGTGTTATGTGAGGTCGAAGGGTTCATTCACTGTCCATTTACGTGGTCAGTCAGCCAGGGTTGAAGCTGTTCGAGGTGCTGTGGAAGATATAAACATTATATCCCATGGTTTACACCCTCCATTTCTATATAATCTTGTTGAGGAGAAAAGTAATAGAGACAAACAATAAGTTAAAAAACAATGTCAAAATTGCAAACAATGTAGGACAAATATAGTTTCATCCTCATCTTTCTGAATTAGAATCCCTGAGCCTGATCCCAGGTGTTTCTGAAGCTCAGCAAAGCCCACGGGGCTGTGAACCACTGGAAAGGATACTAAGGACTGGGGATAAAGTAAAACATGAGGAAAAATCAAACTGTGGCCAAGAGCAGAGGGGGTAAAGGAAGGAGGTGAATGGAAATCCCCTCAGACAAACATGTTTCTCCCTGTTCTATATTCTAGAGTTCAAATCCCACCTTTTATTCATTAAGAAACTTCCATATTCATAAATGAAGAATCAGGCAGGACAAAACTTCCCATCTAGAGTTGAGACAGAGATGGAGGTCTCTATTGATTTGTTCCTCAAAGATACGACTTCGAGAGCAAGAAAATTATTTTCTATCAATTTTTTTAATTGAACTTGGAGACTAGAGAAAACTTGTTCACTGGAGTTTGGGGAGCATGGACACACATGAGTATGTAATTGTGATCCTTACGCAGAATCTCATGACCAGAATATAGTCATGTTCCTTCTGTGCCTACCAGCCAGGGTGCTAAAGAAAATAGATTTAAATCACCAAGTACATGCCAGATTTTATGAGCAAAGTTTTTCCACGTTTTAAAAAACACTTCTCATACACACAAACAAACAAATCCAACTTTCAGTTAAAATGGAAAAGCCAGGAGACAAGAGAACATCAGAAGAATAACAACCAAAAAATAATTTTTCCAAATGAATAAAGTTACTTATCCTGGAATGTTGGCATAGAAAGAGAGAAAAAGTCAAAGATACAGTGACTTTAAGTATTTAAAAATGTTGCATACTCTTGCCTGTCCTTATCATCTAGAGGAAATGGGATTTATTGAAAAGAGAAAAACATTCAGTCACAGGAAGAAAAAAAAAAAGACCTTCGTAAAAAAATGTAAACAAAATTATTACAATCCAACTTGATGGATTGGCTTCAAGAAACCCAACATTGAATTATAAATGGTGAAGTACTGGTGAATGTTTAATAAACTGCTCTGTGGGAGTAGTGGGGGAAGCTCCAATGTGCAGCATTTGTTGATTTCCATGGTGTAAATATTCCCACCGTGGCCGATTTCAAGCTGCCAGCATAACGTCACCAAATCTGGAGTTGGGAAGAGAGGCACATCCCCTTCCAGATACAACAGACTTAAATAATATCCAGAGCATAGGTACTAGCAAAATACAATAAAATAGTTAATAAATACTGAGTTTGGAGTGTGTATGACCTTCTAAAAAATACAATTTTCTGAAAGTTACATAGATAGAAGTTTTAATAATGGCTCTGTTTAACAACTGATACTCAAAATTCCTGAAATTTTAACAGTCTGCTCTCAAGAGCCATTATGAACCAGCTCTAGCCTAAGACTGGATAGCTCTAATCACTGTCTCAAGTTAAATGGTGGGGAACCACAGAAATTTACGTTCTCAAAATTTATGCTCCTTGACTTAGTCTTAAATATTTTCCTTTGACTTTAATCAACAGTTAATATGAGAACCAATTAAACAAAAAAAAAAAATTTTGCTGAAAAGTTTTATCAAAAATTCTATGGCTTTAAGTCAGTGGTTTGTTTTTTTTTTTAAGATTTTATTTATTTATTTGACAGAGAGAGAGATCACAAGTAGGCAGGCAGACAGGCAGGCAGAGGGAGAGGGAGAAGCAGGCTCCCCACCGAGCAGGGAGCCCAATGAGGGGCCCTATCCCAGGACGCTGGGATCATGACCTGAGCCAAAGGCAGACGCCCAACCGACTGAGCCACCCAGGCACCCCTAAATCAGTGGTTCTTAACCAAGGGGATTTTGCTCCTCGAGGGACATTGACAATAATTAAAGACATTTTTGGTTGTCACAATTGGGATAGAGGTGTTACTGGCCTGACATCTAGTGGGTAGAGGTCAGAGAGAGCTACATATCCTACAATGCTCAGGACAGTACCCCATCCAACCCCAAAATCCTAACAGTGCTGAGACTAAGAGAGCCTTCTCTGGATCTTCTGTATCAAATGAAATGTGATAAATTTCTTTATAACTTAGTATCAGTCTCTCTCCTAAAATATTTCCCTCTATCAGATAATAAGAATTTTATAACCCACTATATCTCCCCTTTGTTCTTCACTAGCAGCAACTATATTAATCTTTGTGCTTGATCCTCTTTAGGACTCTGATTTTCTGTTTTTATTCTAATGTCATTGTACCAAGTCTTTTATTAATACAACAAATTCTTTTTAGAACTAAGAAAAGGATGAATGACTGGATGGGCAGTTGGATGGACAGTGGAATGGATGTCTCAAAGGATGTCTGGATGTATGATGGATGATTGCATGGGGAAAATTTTTTTGAAGAGAAAATGAAAAAAGAAGGAAAAATGAAATTTTGCTTTGGAAAACAATTGGATGGCTGCCTGTATAACTTTTTAAATATTTGCATGGAATATATTTAAATAAATATTTTTAATTTCAGAGAAAAAATGATCCCTATTCTCTTGCATCCCTGGTGTCCTTCAAAGTTAAGAAGATGCCTTATAAAGATCAGCCAGCAAAACTCCCAGAAGGAAGCATAGCAGTGAGTATCTGAAAAATATAGAGCCACAATAATTTTGTTGAAATAATTATTTTTTAAATCACTGTTCAGCTTGTGCTACATTTAAGTGCTTATTACATTAACTTGAGGAAAGTTTCTTCTCTGGATCATTCTTCTCTTATCTCAGTCTGGAAATTTCTTAGTGCTGCTTGATCAAATTTTTAAACTTTCAGTGTCAATTTCTACTCAAAAAAAAAATCAGTGCAGGACTAAAACAACTTTTTCATCAAGCCATTTTGTTTGGAAGAAGTCCAGATAGCAATGATCACTATAATGCAATCCTCCTAATTGTTTAATTTTAAAGACAGCATGGTAAGTGAGGTGGGGATGTTGGGGGGAAACTCTTCCTTAGGGACAGCTGGATGAACTTAGTCATATCCTTTCTATGCAAAGAACTGTAATTTTCACCTGGAAAAAAAGCACACTATGATCTTCATTTGAATGAAATGTTATTTTAAAATTGAGGCTACTAAACATTACTGACGGGGGTCTATCAGTCACAACACAACTGCTGGAGTCCTCCACAGCTTGGCAAGGCGGTGGAGAGCAGACCGGGACACGGGGACACGGGGACACGGTCACCCAGACCCTGAGTTTACCATGAAGGTGATCACAGCCAGAGCTCTGGGAAAAAATATTAAGATTTAAATCTTTGTCTCTGGGTCATTCCATAGATACAACCCCCACTTGAACCCTGGTCCCCAGGTCTTTGTTACTCGTGGTGCAGCTTGCAGACAGCACCATCTGCATCACCTAGGAAATTGTCAGAAATTCAGAAAGAAGCCTCACTCCAGACCTGCTGAGTCAGGATCTGCATTTTATCACAATCATGAGGGCCTCGTGTACACAGTACAATTTGAGAGGCACTGCTTTGGATGGTATGTAAGTTGATACTATCATGACGTCTTATCGGTGTAGGTCTTAAAATGTAATTATAAAATTTAATCTTTCTAGCCTGATGTACTTTTAGTAATTTAAATTGGATGAATCCATTGATTAGTGATTTTCAACCCTGAGTATGCAAAGCATCATCACTCGTGCAACTTTAAAGATACATACATGCTAAGACCTCACCCCAAATATCGGGATTGAGGAGGGCTGGGCTGGGGCCCTGGCACTGTGCTTTAAAAGCACCGAGGGGGGCGCCTGGGTGGCTCAGTTGGTTAAGCGTCGGACGCTTCATCTTAGTTCAGGTCTTAATCTCAGGGTTGCGAGTTTAAGCACAGCGTTGGGCTCCACGCTGGGTGTGGAACATACTTAAAAAAAAAATAAAAGCACTAGGAAACTCTAGCACGGGGTCAGGCAACACAGGGCAAGACTCACATTTCAAATGTGTTTCAGAAACAAACTGAGGGTTGCTGGAAGAGAAGGGGGTGGGGGATGGGGTAACTGGTTGATGGGCATGAAGGAGAGCACTTGATGGAATGAGCACTGGGTGTTATATGCATCTGACGGATCACTAAACTCTACCTCTGAAACTTATAATGCAGTATATGGGTTAATTAATTAAAATTTTTAAAAATTAAATTTAAAAAATAAAAAAATGGGATTATATTATTAAACACACACACATTCTCCTGGGCCTCACCCTGGCTCCACCCACTCTAATTAGAAAACATTCAGGAAATCACCGTACCTCCCTGAGGCTGTTATATTCACCTGAAAGCATTGTTGAGAAGGTTAATAAAGTGATGTCTCTGAAGGCCTGCATTACACCTGGAACAAGGTACACTTCAAGCCTCAGTAATAGTAAACCTCCCCAAATGTCTCACCCTCCCTGGCTAAGTCAAGGAAGCCCAACTTGGAAATGTCAAAATATTTTTGTAAGCTTTGGTGGCATGTTAAAGTAAGGACGGCCACATCTTATTTCATTTAGCTTGACTTTCTTTCCCTCACAAGATGTCTGCTGTAGTTGGATTTACGTTCAACCTAGAAGACAGAGGCTTTGGGTTTTAATACAGAATGTTCATCCAAAGAGGTTCAAAGGCTTGTCTCTCTAAGGGAGATAAATCTGGGTCCCTTTGTTTTCTCTGAGCATGTGTTCCATACCAGAAACATATGTTACAGTCAATCCTGTCAACAGCGTTGGGTTTTCTGTACTGGCCCCAGGTGATAGCCTGCTGTTCTCAACTCATCTCGATAGACCCACAAAACTATCGGTTACGTGTGCTTCCCCATCCCCACCACCCTTGTCACTGCATTTTTTAAAAGCCTTATTATCTGAGGTGGATGATTTACCACATCATTTATGGAAAGGTTATTGGAAAAACATTTAGGAATGAAGGTGCCCTTGGGTCTCCTAATACCTGACCGAGCGGAGATCGGGTCGGTAGAAAGTTTGCCCTGCACTACAGGGAAACGATTTTCCTGTGGCTTGATTTGAGAGGACTGTGCTTTGAGCTAGCTGATGTGTTTTGTTTTGTTTTTATAGTGAGTTCTTCTCAAAGGTCATTCTCATCTGGAAAAGAATGCAGCAGAAGGGAATTGCTTTAAGGGGCTCAATCAGTTGGAGTAGGTTGAGAATCATAAGAGCTCCAATCCATACTCTGCCAATGGGGAAACCCTCTCAGATACTTCTTTTGTAATGAGACTTGTTTTCCTAGGCCCTTGTGTGGGATGATTAGTGAGTTTGTATTCCCTTGTCAACGTGGCCATGATTTCAACCATTTCTAGAACCCCATGTGAGCTTCACACACAGAAGAAAAGAGTGCCTCCTATCTGCTACCTGTAGCATGTCTGTGTTTGTAACAAATGAACTCATGAAACGTGACCCTTGCCGTGTTCACAGGTGAGGGAAAGGTGGCCTGGGATGCAAAGGGCTATGATTGAATGTTCAATCATTACAGTGCAGCAGAAAAACAGGATTCGGTTACTTGACCATTTTCTTTGCCTAGCAAGAAACGTTGGCATTTGTATGTCATGCCACTAAAGCTGAATTCCATAATTGACACCCAGGAGGGAATATTATTGTCTAGTATAACTCCAACAGTAGTTATTGTAAAAGAGTTCATGAGAATCCTTATTGAAAACCTCCATACAAAAACTGTGACTCCATTTCATTTGTTAGCACAACTTCAAAGCCTTAAAATGGAATTATTATATCAAACAATTGTTTGGAGTTCAAACTGCTTATCTCATAGGGGTTATTTAAATGTTGTTAAAATGTGTGTCCAGCTGGTCCACTTTATGATATCATTTTGTTCTAAATGGCACTGTAGGTAGGGTATCTTGGTATTCATTTAAAACATCCTGTGACCCCTATGAAGTATGTTTACACAAGATTTTGTGATACATAAATACAGATGTCAACATTAATTACAGTTGCAAATACAAGGGAGCTTTTTCCTTCTACCTTGGTATTTTGTCAAAATATACAAAAACATATCATAAATGTCAATGATAAAATGTAGGCATATTAAAAATTTATTTATGATCTTTCAACCATAATAAAGAGCAACAAGATTTATGACTTGATGAAGGTAAGATTAAATGTTCCCTACTTAGCATCACTTTAAGAAAGTCTAAACCACTTGTAATTTATGGATCTCAAGTCCTAAAATTGCAGATAATTATAATAAAGGAATTGTTAAAATGTTATGTAGTTCTTTAAATAGCTGTAGGTTCTTGATACATGAAGATAAACTGAAACAGTTTGTTGATTAGTTGGCACACACTTGAGTTTTTCTCCCTAAATTTTCAGTACTTACTTCAGTTAGTCACCATTACCCTTCTTTCTTAAAGCAGGTGAAATATGTAATCTCTTGTCCATATTCTTAAAGGAAACCTTTAGTTCTCAATATACCCTGCCTTCTGCCTTGGGACCACCTTGTTGATGAATGAATCTTATAAGGAGGGACTTAAGTAAATGGGTAAATCACACCATTGTGTGAGATCATACAAAATGTTCTAGAGCTGTGCAGTCCAGTATGGTGGCCATCAGCCACCTGAGAGGGGGCCACTGTGAGAATGAACTAGTAGTTTTACTTTAACTCATTTAAATGTAAACCTAAAAACTGTTGCTGTATAAGGTGTTTGTCCATTAAATGCAGCTGTGTTTTTTCTCTGAGACTACATTTCACTTTAACCTTTGAAAATCTAGTTTGTTGTTAATGTGCTGCAAATATAAAATACACACTGAATTTTAGAGACTTCTTTTAAAAAAAAGACAGAGTTTAAAATGTCATATGTATATTTTTATATCAACTGCATGTTGAAATGATAATAGTTTTGATATTTAGGCTTAAATAAATTATTAAAATTAATCTCATCTTTTTCCTCTTTTTTTAATGTGGATACTGAAAATTCTTTAATTACACATGTGGCTTACATTTTATTTCTATTGGACAGCACAGATCTAGAGCAGGGTTACAGAATGTTCCAGCTTGGAGCTGATGATAATACCTGCAGAGCTTCAGAGAACATGGGGTATTTAATAAATCTTATTTGAAATGAATGAAAAATTATTACAAAAAATAGTGCTTAGTCATGATAAACTGAAAATTAAGACCAATTTTTCTTACTACTAGTTATCCAATGGATAACTAAGTTTCTTGGGGGCTTATCAAAATGAGCTGCAAGACAAACATAAATACTAACAAAGTTCTAGTATTTTCCAACATTTTATTTCTTGGCAAGTTTTCCCAAAACCATTCTGTAATTTCCACAGCACTAATACAAATTTAAATAAGCTTTGGTCTTATAAAAGTGATCAATTTAGTCTTTCCCTAGCAAGCTTGCCTCTGTAGTTCAAGTTTCTAATTTATACAGAGCACTGACTTTTAGGAAAACTGGGCTTTACCTGTTTCCACCCATGAATGAAATGCCGCATTGCCATTTATACACATGAATATGTCACATGACTCCCTGATCAATGTGTCCTCAGAAAGACCTCCCTTTCCAAGACACGTACGACTCTTCCAATGATGTGTCACCCTTGACTCTTCATCCACCCCTTTCCAGCAACAACCAATTAGCTCCCCCGCACTGGCAATCTGGAGAAATGCTCCGGGGCACTGTTGTTGATTTTCTGTATTTCCACTGTCCTCAGTGTAGTGACTTCTTAACTATGCGGTGCAAAGCCTAGGTAAGTTTAGGAAAACACCAGGGGCCAAGGAACGTCTTTGCAACTGCTCACATTTTAGATTGAGAAGATTGGGCAGCCTCAGTGCCACATGGATGTCCTAAAGGCAAAAGACAAGAAAAGCAGAATACAGGCGCAGGGGGAAAGTTTTCCAGTTTGCTTTCTTTTAAAATTCTTTGTCCTTTCCTCCTGGTTAATTACATATGATGACTTACAGGAAATGTACAAGACATGTATAATCTTAACTTTTAAAATACTCAGAGAAAGGGAATAGCGTGGTATTTTTTTTTTTATTTTTTTTTAAAGATTTTATTTATTTATTTGACAGAGAGAGAGATAGCGAGAGAGGGAACACAAGCAAGGGGAGTGGGAGAGGGAGAAGCAGGCTTCCTGCAGAGCAGGGAGCCCGATGCAGGGCTCGATCCCAGGACCCTGGGATCGTGACCTGAGCAGAAGGCAGACGCTTAACGACTGAGCCACCCAGGCGCCCCTAGCGTGGTATTTTTTAAGTGAGCATAATGTTACTGGGAGCAGACTGATGACCATTTGGGTGATGAGAATTTCAGAATTTTGGAACTGAAAAGGACAGTGGGGATCATCTACTCTCAGACATTTTTAAGACACTGCTGTCAAGATCTTTGGAAGTGATTGCAAATGAAAAGCCAGTAGATTTTGTAATTATACCTAGAAAGCTGTTTTCTGCTTCAGAAGACCCTAATAAGCATATCCTGTTCAATTTAGTATTTTATTCATATTTTCCATCATTGCTGCAAAAAAAAAGCCTTCACATATCATTATTAACTCTTTGTAAGTGACCTCCCCTACCTGTTTCTACAGAATGACCAGTTTTTTAGATAATAACCTCGAAACCTATAGTAGCCAAAGAGGCAAAGGAACCCCGCAAAGTCACTGGTAGGTTTTCTCCCATCCCATTGCTTTTTACTAACCTAACAATTTGAACAGAACATTCTGTGGCCCTCTGGCCCTTCTTTCAACTCCTTTAGCTAAATTGGGAGGCAATTTAAGATATTAATTAGGTAAATCAAGACAGGGAAGATGAAGAAGCATGGTTGCTTGTGTTACTGTAAATTACCTATTAGTAAATTTTGGCGATCTCTAACACATGAACTAAACATAGCCTGAAACTATGTTGTTTCCTCAGTGCACTTAGAGCTCAGGGAGAGGAAACAGTTATCAGAAACCTCAGAATTGGGGCACCTGGGCAGCTCAGTCGGGTAAGCATCTGCCTTTGGCTCAGGTCATGATCCCAGGGTCCTCAGCAGGGTGTTGGCTTCTCCCTCTGCCTGCCGCTCCCCCTGCTTGTGCATGTGTTCTCTCTCTCTGTCAAATAAATAAATAAAATCAAAAAAAAAGAAAGAAAGAAAAGAAACCTCAGAATTTTCCACGGCTCCAGATTTTCTCTCTCCTGGGTCATTGTAACTGGCCGGTGAGTACATGATCACTACTATCCCTTGTGGTTCCAAACTTCTGAAATTCTCATTATCGAAACTGTAGGCATCTGCTTCCAGTAATATTAGGATCATTTTGAAAGACCACTTCATGTCTTCCCTCGGAGCACCTTACGGTGAGGATTGAGCACTGACTTCATAGGTGTTACTAGATGTAATTCACCAAGGGAAAGGTATATAGAGAGGTGATTCAGAAGTCATCAGTCCCTGGCTTGCTCACGCAGCCATATACATGCAGAGGATCACTGTAGAATAAGTTATGCAGGCTGCAGAATCCAGTGGCATCGTGACTGCTTTGAGTCCTTGCGGTGTATTGCTTCATGCACCACGTGCCCTGTCCTTAGACGGCAGCAAGCAGGGTGAGGCTAATCCCAGCATGGTCATGGAATGCTGCACTTCCTGCTGATGTGTTGGATGAAATAGGGACTGCTGGGCAAAGGGAGTCAGCAGGCAAAGGAGGAAGGTATAACGGTGAGCAGGTGAAGGCCAGCCTCTTTCTCACTGAGAGCAGGGATCAAGTCACTACTGGTGATGCCTTCGTTTAGTCTGGTTGTAAATGATATCTGGGGCTGGAGAATTGAGTGAATTAAGCCATCAGGATGTCTGCCGAATAGAGAAAATGGACCAAGATGAAGGAGCAGTGAAAAGCCAGACAGGCTGAGAAGCGCAGAGGCAGGATGCTCCGATGTAGTTAAGAAGGCAGAGGAAAGAGCTGAGCATGGTCAGGGTCCCATACTTGGGTGCAGGCTATGAAAACACCCATATGTATCCAGTCAGGAAACATTCCAGAGCCACCAACCTTCGCCAGAGTTAGACTTTCTTAGCTGACACCTGTGATCTTCTTCCCAATATGCTTGGAGTAAAAAATCTTTTTATGAAGCCTTCTTTTTCTTGTGTAATTAGTCAAGATCTCAAGCTTTTTACTGACATGATCCTATCAGCAATCCTCTGAGATGTTTCGTTGCAAGCACTACGCAGGTGCAATTAATATAGGTGATTAGGTGATTTTTCTAATCTTTTGCACATTCAAGAGTCTGATTCAAGAGTCTGATCCAGTTCAACTCACCTCTCAATGAGGTTAGCTCAGTTCTGTGGAGTTCTGTGTGTGGACAGACTTGGCCTTCCAGAGGGTCTACTTTTAGTCATTACTGCCATAAAAGGTCCAGCCCGATTTAAAGTCACTCGTTTCCACCTTGTTGTTTCTCAGTCTTGGTCCACCTCAGTTCCATGCCAGGGTTTCTGGGCTGTTCGAAGCCAAACACACACCAGGTGTCTGTAATTAGATCTTCCATCCAACCTGGGGGACCTAAGAATGTGCTGGTTTTTAAGATTCGTTGTCTGAGGGGCGCCTGGGTGGCTCAGTCAGTTAAGCGTCTGCCTTCGGCTCAGGTCAGGATCCCAGGGTGCTGGGATCAAGCCCTACATCGGGCTTCCTGCTCAGCGGGGGGCCTGCTTCTTCCTCTCCCTCTGCTTCTCCCCCTGCTCATATTCTCTCTCTCTCTCTCTGTATCTCTGTGTCTCGAATGAATAAATAAAAAAACCTTTAAAAAAAAAAAAAGATTCGCTGTCTGAGTGCTGTAGACATTCAAATCTCCCCTGGGATGATTTCAATTATTGTATGGATCTTTGCAGAACTAACCCCCAACCCCCGTGTTGTATTGGTAATTACTGCTTTATTTCACCCAATAGTTTTCAAATTTGAGCTCATTTGCTTTATTTTCCATTTCAGATTAAGACATCAGTTATTTGGACAACCCCAAATGTTTCCTTCTCAATCCCATTATGGGTAATAATACTAGCAATCCTTCTTGGATTATTGGTTCTGGCCATCTTAACGTTAGCTTTATGGAAGGTAAGTTTATTTCTTTTATTTTTCTTGTTGAGTAGAGAGGCCACTGAGGGGATTTACAAGGATACACCTAGAGATTTAAAAAAGACAATGCCAGAGGCATGATTTGGGGATTTTTAACAGTCCAAAAAGCATAACAGGAAAATTGTATCATGTTTGTTTTGGCAACCGTACTATGCCTACATAGCTGACATTTAAGAAGACCAAGAGTGTTTAATGCTGCTTTTATCTTGAGATTTCTTGTAAATAAATACAGAAAGAATTAGACTTTCTTAGCTGAGACCTGTGATCTTCTTCCCAATATGCTTGGAGTGAAAAATCTTTTTATGAAGCCTTCTTTTTCTTGTGTAATTAGTCAAGATCTCAAGCTTTTTACTGACATGATCCTATCAGCAATCCTCTGAGATGTTTCGTTGCAAGCACTACGCAGGTGCAATTAATATAGTAATTAACTGATACTTGGACTATCGGGCCAAATAGATCGTGCATGTTATATTCTTGAACTTGTTTTTTTTTATCTTGCCAATTAGTCCATCTCCATTAGGAAGATTTAATGTGTTTTACTGAAGTTTATTGTAAAAATCTACAATAGGCATTAATTTCTAGCCCCAAAACCAACACGACTGCCAAGTTTCACAGAGCTTTCCACTCCAAAATAGGAACAGTGTCACAGTTACATGACTATAAGAGTAATCAATCCAGTCACATCTTAGTTAACCAGTATTGTTGTGGTTCCCCAAAATCATAGTGTATTTTTATTTTAAAACAATATGTGGCTTGCTTAACAAACTGAGAAAACCTTGCCATGTGAGTTAAATATATCTTTCCTTATGATAATGATCATAAGCTGTTTTGTGCCTTCCTGAGTCTACAGAGGCTACTGCATAGTTTACCTTTAGAAATAGACTCTTATATTATTCTGTTATTTATACTATCTTTGTTTCCATAAATGGTACAACAACATATGGCAATTGACAGAATATGGTACTAGTCCTGCAAAAAAAATAAAAGACAACTCAATAGTTATCAACGAAACCCAGTGAATTTGGCTTCCAGTGTAAGAAACAATCAATAAGAATTAAGGTTCCAGGTTTCCAGACCAAATACTAATGGAAATTCAGGAGGATGAAGATTCTAGAATCACTTCTTCCTCAAGTTGCTGGTTGGTCTTTGGAAAATCACGAAAATATCCTGGGATTGAAAGAAATGGCCAATCTACTTTTCCTCTATATGCTATGTGCTCCACAAGTAAGAGCGATATGCAAGCATCTCCTCTCTTTTTCCTAAATTCCATCGCGAGGTAGCCTACAGTACACTTCAGCAGCTGGTACTTCTGCTGCTCCAGAAAGCATGCAGAAAAGCAGAGAGGAAGTCTTTGGGCCTTGTGGCTATAATCTCAGGGGAAAAAATGCCAGGTCCGTAAGTGGATTATACAAAACAGGGACATTCCCCCACTACCACGACATGGCAGGAGGAAGGACCCAAACCCTCTGCCCTATGCAACGAATTCCTCTCTGAAGGTAGAGAAGACTCCGCTTTCCCCTCCTAATTTGGAGAATCCGACAGATAATATCCACAGAGCTCCGATTTCCTTAGAAAACACAGAAAGTGAAAATCCTTAGAATGAGGAGTTTCACCCAGTTCCCAGAACAACTTGATTTTATAGCCCTCTTTTCTCTTGTTCATAGTGTGGATTCTTTGACAGAGCGAGACCCCCCCCAAGATGATATGAATGACAGGGAGCAATTGACAGATGAGAAAGCCACGGAGGCATGAGAAGTAAAAAACCCAAGCTCAAAACACACTAACACTGGTCCTGTTCAAGGAAAAGAAGGAACACAAAGGTTCAGTAAAGGTTTCCCTGTACTTGCCAGTGACCTAGGAAATGGAAGGGCCCCAGAAATATCACTTCATCTGTGCTGCACTTTGGAGAAGCTGCCACAGAGCCCAGAGATCCTTCTGGGTGACGTAACGTCCATCCTCAACACCGTGGAAACCATTAGCAATCATGGAAGACGTCTTTTGCTTTAGTCGTTCTGTCTTTGGCAGACGCTCTGAAATGGGCACGGGAACTCAAGTTGCTTTCCAGGTAAATCCAACTCAAGTTGCAGAGATGAACTGTCTGAATCACAATCGACTTCGGAAGGTGAACTAGGACCGAACCTTCCAACGCTACTGCATCCAATGGAATATTCGACACCTCCCTATGGAAAAGAAATGTTTCTAATGAAGTTATGGCTCAGGGAGACAAGCATTATGTTGTTAGTACTGTGAAAGTACTTTTGAAACGACAAAGATGATCTTGTAACTGAGGATAAAAATTTATTTATTTATTCTCCATGGCTCTAGGCAGATGTTCTGGTCATCTAGAATATTTGGACATTACAATTTGGTTAGCTGGTTTTTGAAATCACTCACTAAATTTCCTTCTAAGATAACCATCTTGTGCAGATAAATTAACAGAGCTTCTTCAGGATTTAGACAGTGTTAAGGAAAAGCAGACAGTTTCACTTAATACCATGCCACCTGCTACCTGAAATCACTTTTATTCACATTTTCCGGGGACTCACATCTGCTTAATTTAGCTTTGCAAAAAGATGTATTTATACTTCCTTTTAGAGAAACAAAAATCTTCCCATTGACTTAATTAGCTAGAAATACACAAATTTCAAGGTGCTCTGGAACCTGTCTGGTGGTTAAAAGTAATGGTAAAATTTCTAGAGTCCATTAACAAAAAAGGAATTTTACAATATGGGCGAGCATTATTTTTAATATCTATAAGAAGCAACGCCAATATTTAGCTTGGGATTAAATACCTATTTTCTCTACTGTACCTCAAATTTATATACACAGGGAAGATGTGTTAAGCATACATGGGAAAGAAATATAAAGTTATGCAGATGTGAGATGAACCCAGAAAAGGGATTCCTAAGAATTTTATTTACCATTGTCTATTCTAACTTTACTACTCATTTTTACTGCTAATCTTTATAGTACATACGTTTGGAAAATAATCTTTATTCAAGCTATTCTCCTGTCATCTAAAATTTAACCATCACAAAAAGTTGATGTTTAAGACTCTTGTAAATAATCCATAACCGTGTGTAATGTCATCATTTTTGAAGTAAACCTGACCAGCCAAATTCATATAATCTGCACAATTTTGTATCCTTTTTATGATAATGAAAAATTACTATGAAGAAATCCTGAACAAATTTTATATTTATGTGCAATATTTTACAGACCTATGTATCTAAAGCATGTTTACACTGGCATTAGTTATATTTGTAATTAATATGCTGAATATTACATATAATAGAGCAAGCGGACAAAATCCTTCAGTTTACAAAGCAGTTGGAAAATTTGTATTCCCGATGTCAACAATCACACTTTATTTGAAAGATGAGCCAAACTCACAGACACTAAATTTTCTGTCATGCCTTGATCTGGAGGCAAGCCATTTGGCTACAGCTGCAGAGCTTCATTGGAAACCAAATGCACGGCACATGGAAGAATACTCTGATGCAGTTCATATTTTTCCCACTTGTGAATTAAATCCTGTCATGGTAGCAGTTTCAAGTGTGTAAGGACTGATGTCTGGCTCCAGTATGTATAGCTGACTGTGGGTGAGAACTGCAGGTGCCTCAGAGTTTGAGGGTCCCACACCAGCCTCTGCGGGTCTTCCATGTTAGTCATCTAGGTAGAATTGGTTTTACAGGAAGGTGGTTGTCTGTATATGATTGGAAGAGTGCCTGACAGGTTTCTCTGCCCCCAAGTAATGCCCTAACTCTTGTCATTGTGCCTGACTTGGGCCAATAGGGATTAGCTCCTCAGGATTTGGGGTCATAAAAGGTCCCTGAGAAAACATACCCATTGCCTTTTAAGCTAACATTTGTGAAGAAACTCAGAACTTCTAGGGCTACATAAATGTAGAACCCCATGAACCGGGTCACACAGACAGCTGGAGGAAAGTAGAGATGACAGGAACAAGACTGGGACCCAGAAGGATCAAGGTCTGGGGGCTTCCTCACAGTCGTAGCCAAGAGTGGTCCTCTCTAGAGGGATGGGCACTGCTACCTACAGGCACTTGACAGGGGATCATCATGCACACCGTGGCCCCTCTCCCATCTCAGATGTGGAAGCAAATGGAGGAAGGGGGACACCTGAGGTCAGGTGAACCCACCAGTCATCAGTTCCTGAGCATCCCTTCTGCTTGAGGAACACTATCAATGCACTGAGAGTATCTGCTTCCCATATAGCATCGTCAAATGCTTTCATAATTCATGTTGTACCATGCCTCTGTTGGAGTCTATGTATATTTTAGATATCCTTGTTAAAATTCGTGCAGCTGGTTTTGAAGACGTGGGGAAAATGGGCAAATCAAATGGGCAAATCATACACTTGGAGGTTTTTATTCAGTAAACAAACAGCATGGACTAGTCGCCACTGAAACCCCACGCTTTCAACTCAACTCCTTTCTTTTTCTTCTTTTATTTAAATACATGTGTAGATATCTGTGAAGATTGTCACATACCTATTTACCTTGTCACTAATAAAATGAAAAAATAAAGACATGATGATGTACTTGTGGTTTGTTTTGCACGCAACATAAAACTTTCCCACAATGGCAGAGATCAAAAGTTTGTCTTTATGCTTAGATTTTCTATTATTATAAAAACATTTAATGTTGGAAGAAATTTGAAAGAGTGAAAATACATTTCTTTGGGATGAGGAGAATGTTCTAAACTTAGATTGTGGTGATGTTTGCAGAACTCCATGAACACACCAAGAAAATATTGAATTGTACACTTTAAATGGGTGAGTTTTATAATATGTGAATTAAATCTCAATAAAGAGACTTTTTAAAAATTTTAAGTTACTTCAAATACCTCCACCCTTATACAACTGATTATTTTTCTCTACATTGCATTTCAAATTTTGTCCATATAAAAATCTTAGCTCCTTTATGAAGCTTTTCCCTGTGTCTTCAGCCAACTTGAAGGCTCCTCCTGCACTCCAGTGGCATTTTGTGAATAACTACACTTTTCCATTTGTTTGCATGACTATCTTCAGCTGGACTGACCCTTAATGAGAGCAGGAAACACACATTTTCACCTTGTGTCTCCAGCACCTAGCACCAGTATCTGCTATATAATCAGTAGACATTTCTAGAACACTTCTAGAATAAATGAATAAATATACCTATGTGCATAGTAATCACAGGGAACATGTACTTTTGTAATCTGCTTTCATTACAAAGTCCCAGGGTCACACATTTTTACATCCTCCTATTGCTAGTGTCCATACAATGTTATTATAATAGTTACCCAAAGTTCTATTCAATTAGTGGACCATCTTTTGTTTAACCATCCCCCCTCCCATCAGGAATAGTTGTTCACAGATTCCTATATTAACAATAACGTTAAATTGAACACTTTCATACAAGAGGCTTCTTTTGGTTACTTCAATGAATGAACTTCACATGTCTTTGCTTGGTCAAAGCATATGAAGATTTTTGTAGTTCTTAAAAACATATTGCTTCTTACGAGCACTAGATCAATTTGCATTAACCTAAATATATTATTTCCTTCCTAATTCTGTTGGCATTTTAAAATATTTTGGTAATTTCTTTCAAGCAATACTTTAATTCATATTTCACTAGAATTCAGTTATTTGTTGTACACATTTAATTTTGAGTTCTAATATTTATCATTCAATAGAGAGCAATTTACTGGTCATACCCTACAAGGTATTTAAATACCTGTCACTTCTGGGGCACCTGGGTGGCTCAGTTGGTGAAGCATCTGCCTTCAGCTCAGGTCATGATCTTAGGGTCTTGGGATCAAGCCCCTCATTGGGTTCCCTACTCAGCAGGGAGACTTCCTTTCTCCCTCCCCCCACCCCACCGCCATTTATGTTCACACATGCACTCTCTCTCTCTCTCAAATAAGTAAATAAAATCTTTTAAATGAATAAATAAAAATAAATAAATAATAAATAAATAAATACCTGCCACTTCTCAGGCCAGTAATCATGAATCCCAATGAGAAGAACCCCATATTTCCATGCTTTCTTTATAGCCTAAAGCAAGCATTAGAATCCTTCACTTCATGTTGTATGTCACTCACACTTCAAAGCCTAAATATATCTAAAGGCTTATGATGGTTCAAGGGTGCCTGTGTTTCCCAGATGAAAAAATGGAAAACGCAATCTGAGATTCGGTCATATCGGAGCTGACCATCAAAGCACCATCCCAGGACAAACTCGTCTGAGTGGGGCAAGACCACCAGAGCACGCAAAGAAGGATCTGTTCCAGGCCAGCCCCACTGGAAAAGCCTGCACATGTTCACAGTGAGGGAAAAAACATCGTACCATGCCTTTTATAGTAGTAAACGGCTTTGTAGTTGTGTGTAGATGTGTGCAGTGAAATCTCAATCTTCCCAACAAATTCCATGAATATCTTTGTCACTCACAGCCATTTTATATGTAGACAGTCATTTGCATCAATACTTTCTCTTTTTTTATTAACATATAACGTATTATTTGTTTCAGGGGTATAGGTCTGTGATTTATCAGTCTTACACAATTCACAGCGCTCACCATAGCACATACCCTCCCCAATGTCCATCACCCAGCCACCCCCTCTCTCCCACGCCCCTCCACTCCAGCAACCCTCAGTTTGTTTCCTGAGATGAAGAGTCCCTTATGGTTTGTCTCCCTCTCTGGTTTCATCTTGTTTCATTCTTCCCTCCCTTCCCCTATAATTCTCTGTCTTGTTTCTCAAATTCCTCATATCAGTGAGATCATATGATACTTGTCTTTCTCTGATTGACTTATTTCACTTAGCATAATACCCTCTAGTTCCATCCACGTTATTGCAAATGGCAAGATTTCTTTTTTTTTTGATGGCTGCATAATATTCCATTGTGTGTGTGTATATATATATATATATATATATATACACACACATACATCTATACATACATATATATACATCTTCTTTATCCATTCATCTGTTGATGGACATCTAGGCTCTTTCCATAGTTTGGCTATTGTGCACATCACTTCTATAAAAATTGGGGTACATGTGCCCCTTCGGATCACGACATTTCTATCTTTGGGGTAAATACCCAGTAGTGCAATTGCTGGGTTGTAGGGTAGCTCTATTTTCAACTTTTTGAGGAACCTCCAAACTGTTTTCCAGAGTGGCTGCACTAGCTTGCGTTCCTACCAACAGTGTAGGAGGGTTCCCCTTTCTCTGCATCCTTGCCAACATCTGTCGTTTCCTGACTTGTTAATTTTAGCCTTTCTGACTGGTGTGAGGTGGTATCTCATTGAAGTTTTGATTTGGATTTCCCTGATGCTGAGAGACGTTGAGCACTTTTTCATGTGTCTGTTGGCCATTTGGATGTCTTCTTTCCAGAAATGTCTGTTCATGTCTTCTGCCCATTTCTTGATCAGATCGCATAAGTCTTTATAGATTTTGGATACTAGCCCTTTATCTGACATGTCATTTGCAAATATCTTCTCCCATTCTGTCAGTTGTCTTTTGGTTTTGTTGACTGTTTCCTTTGCTGAGCAAAAGCTTTTTATCTTGATGAAGTCCCAATAGTTCATTTTTGCCCTTGCTTCCCTTGCCTTTGGCGATGTTTCTAGGAAGGAGTTGCTGCAGCTGAGGTTGAAGAGGTTCCTGCCTGTGATATCCTCAAGGATTTTGATGGATTCCTGTCTGACACTGAGGTCTTTCATCCATTTTGAGTCTATTTTTGTGTGTGGTGTAAGGAAATGGTCCAGTTTCATTCTTCTGCATGTGGCTGTCCAATTGTCCCATTTGTTGAGGAGACTGTCATTTTTCCATTGGACATTCTTTCCTGCTTTGTCGAAGATGAGTTGACCATAGAGTTGAGGGTCCATTTCTGGGCTCTCTATTCTGTTCCATTGATCTATGTGTCTGTTTTTGTGCCAGTACCATGCTGTCTTGATGATGACAGCTTTGTAATAGAGCTGGAAGTCCGGAATTGTGATGCCGCCAGCTTTGCTTTGCTTTTTCAACATTCCTCTGGCTATGCAGGGTCTTTTCTGGTTCCATACAAGTTTTAGGATTATTTGTTCCATTTCTTTGAAAAAAGTTGATGGTATTTTGATGGGGATTGCATTGAATGTGTAGATTGCTCTAGGTAGCATTGACATCTTCACAGTATTTGTTCTTCCAATCCATGAGCATGGCATGTTTTTCCATTTCTTTATATCTTCCTCAATTGCTTTCATGAGTATTCTATAGTTTTCTGAGTACAGATCCTTTGCCTCTTTGGTTAGATTTATTCCTAGGTATCTTATGGTTTTGGGTGCAGTTGTAAATGGGATCGACTCCTTAATTTCTCTTTCTTCTGTCTTGTTGTTGGTGTATAGGAATGCCACTGATTTCTATGCACTGATTTTATATCTTGCCACGTTACTGAATTCCTGTATGAGTTCTAGCAGTTTTGGGGTGGAGTCTTTTGGGTTTTCCACATAAAGTATCATATCATCTGCAGAAAGTGAGAGTTTCACTTCTTTGCTGATTCGGATGCCTTTTATTTATTTTTGTTGTCTGATTGTTGAGGCTAGGCCTCCCAATCTCCGCCCTGGAGGAGCAGAGAACTCAGGGCCCCACTCCTCAGTGCACCCCCAGAGAAAAACAGTCAATCACTCCTGTCTCCCCGGTCTCCGGTCGCACTCCGTGCTCACCCGGCCTGTGACCGCGCGTTTCTATCTCTGGCACCCGACCCCGGGTGGAGTCTCCAAACCCAGCAGATCCCTGCGGTGCGCTCCCGCGCCGCTCCTCCAGGGGGAGGAAGGGGAGTCTCCCCAGATCTGCCGCTTGTTGGGTCCCTGCTGGAGGAGCAGTGGCCCGACTGTGCTGCGGATCATAGTCTATGGCAACCCCAAGCTGAAAGCCCGCACCTGGGCTCCGTCTCTGCAGCCGGCTTCCCTGCTCCGATACCTGGGAGCTCTGCCGCACTCAGGCACCCCCGGTGTTCCTGTGACCCCGAGGGTCCTGAGATCACACTGTCCCGGAGGGTTCCACCCCCCACTTAGCCACTGGAGCGATGTCCCTCAGCGGAGCAGACTTCTAAAAGTTCCGATTTTGTGCTCCGCGGCTCTATCACTTGCCAGAAGCGGCTGACAGAGGCCCCCTCCCCCGCTGTCTATCTTCCCGAATATCACCTTGGATTCACTTCTTCGCATGTCCTACCTTCCAGAAAGTGGTCGCTTTTCTGTTCAGAGAGTTGTTGCTATTCTTTTCTTCGATCTCCTGTTGAGTTCGTAGGTGTTCAGAATGGTTTGATCCCTATCCAGCTGAATTCCTGAGACGAGACGAAATCCAGGTCTCCTACTCCTCCGCCATCTTGCTTCTCCCCCAACATCAATACTTTCTAAAATCAGTGCAGAATTCTGTGACAAGGCGGAATTCCCTTAGGAGTCGCACACCTCCTCTGTGAAGTTTGTACCATACTCACAGGGTCCCCCTAGAGGACGCAGCACCCTGGCACCCTCCAGGAGAGCTAAAACATGAAAACCTTGGCCTTGTATCCATGAGGTCTGATGTTCTGTGCCCCAAATGTAGCAGATTTTCTCCTTCAGAACTCTAATGACATGAAAAGGTTGATTTCTTTAGCATGAGAAGTTTAAAGCATTGCAACTTTAGACTCCGTTGGGAGCTGAGTAAAACCATAACCCCCCAGGGGTGCTGAAGTCAATGACAAGTTCAGAACAGCCAGCATGCATAAAGCACAATTCTGCTTTGCCACGTTAAACTCTCCCCAACCCCACCCCCAAAATACCATCTGCCTGACACACTGCCTTTTGGAATTGTTTATGAGCAAGTTCTCTGTTATTTATGATTGTTGGCCAAAATCCACATGGAAATGTAGCTTGATACCGGTGCCCCTTGACAATAAAGTCTTGAATTTAGCTTCTATCGGCACCATGATATAACACAGTATGAATGTTCTTACTATCTCTGTGCTGTTGCTTATTTTGATTGTGCACTGTGTTGTAGAAACAACCAAGTTATCAGCAAATTGCTGTGCTAGCCAACCTGTAGATGGGAACTTTTTTAAGCAGTAACGGTGGACCTCCCTGGTTTTAAAATTTTTGATTTAACTTTTATTCACTTAATTCATTGTAGGATCAGAGCATATTTAATAATTTTTAATTCTAGAAGAATTTTTAACTATTAAAAACTCCACATTTCTTTTCTATATTAGCTTCCTAGGGTTGCCATAACAAAGTACCACAAATTGGATAGCTTAAAACAGCAGAAATTGGGGCACCTGGGTGGCTCAGTTGTTAAGCATCTGCCTTCGGCTCAGGTCGTGATCCCAGGGTCCTGGGATCGAGACCCACACTGGGCTCCCTGCTCGGCGGGAAGTCTGCTTCTCCCTCTCCCACTCCCCCTGCTTGTGTTCCCTCTCTCGCTGTGTCTCTCTCTGTCAAATAAATAAATAAAATCTTTAAAAAAAAAAAAAACAGCAGAAATTTACTGTCATGTATTTCTTTAGGCCAGAAGTCTTTAAAGACCCTATCTCCAAATCCAGGCACATCTCAGATAAGGGGAGGTTAGGACTCTAACACAGATTTTTGGGAGGACACAATTCAGATCACAATACCCTCTTTCAAAAATATCTATCATGTAGGACAGTTTGACAGGGTGACAAAGTACATATGAATTAAAGATAGGCTGAAGATTTTAAAGAGGGTGTCTTTGTATCAGTCTTTTGATTCCTACCCACACAGGTAATACACTAGTGTTGCCAAGTACCGAATAAATGCATACATATTTATGTTTCTCCCCACTGCCTGCCTTCATGCACTATTAGAAGTTAAAACAGTTGCACTTGTCATATAATTTACTCATCTGCTCCGCTTTGCAATTTTCTCCCACCACCACCAACACCCACATCCTCATCCCCCACTTTCCGCCTCTCTTGAAATAATCATCTTAGTCTCAGGATTAAGTGGATAGCTGTGAGCTTTGTGATATTAGGGACTAGGTTCCCTGCTGTTTAGAAACAAGGAGGCCTGCTACTGAGTTAGGGACGTGCAAGGGAAGCTTCCATTGGGGGATGTAGGGCTTGATCCCTAGCCGCCCTGGTCAACACGGTTCTTAAATCTGCAATGACCCAGAGCTGAGAAAAACAGCTACCATCATGGACAACAGAACTAAGAAAATAAAGCAAAGATAACCAGCATTCACTGGACACGTGTTGCATGTGTCACTGAGCCACACACTTGGTGGTAGGAGGGAGTTTACCCCCCCCCCAGAAAAAAGAGAAGAAAGAAAGAAAGAAGGTGGGTCCCTCAGTGCCTGACAATGGACATAAGTCTGGTTTCACAGTTTGGCAAATAGGTCCACTGAGTGGACCGTCTCTTGCTTCTGCTGCACCTATCTGCTCTTCCCACCATCTTTCTTCCCAGTCCTTACGAGGGAATCTCCATCAGCGTACATGTGGAGTACTGGATATTTTCCTTTGGCCACTGACCTCTCACCTCACACTCAGCTTCGGGAGTCTGTCCAAGCTGCCAAGCTCCAGGCATCAGCTGCACTGGTGGGATTCCATCGCTGAGAAAAGCTGCAGGGATAGGACAAGCCTCAAGCATGCAACGTGAAGAGGATGGCTAACTTGGAGAAAAGAACATCTGGGGGATCATCTGACTGGAAGTCCCTGAAGGACTATTATGAGGAGGAGGAAGTAGAAGTAGGAAGGAGTTGGGATGGAATAGTAAAGGTAATAACATTGGAGGGGCGCCTGGGTGGCTCAGTCAGTCAAGCATCTGCCTTTGGCTCAGGTCATGATCTCGGGGTCCTGGGATCAAGCCCCACATCTGACTCCCTGCTCAGCAGGGAATCTGCTTCTCCCTCCCCTTCCCCTTCTGCTCTGCCTCTCTCTCAAATAGATAAATAAAATCTTGGGGGGAAAAGGTAATAACAGTGGAAATGCATTAAGCTTGCACTCTGTGTCAAGCCCTCTGCTAAGTGCCTTCCACACATTTTTCATTCAATTCTCACAACCACCGTATGAGGCAGATACTAGGATTATCCCTGTTTTCTGGATGAATTGAGATCTAGAAGCAGTAAGTAGCTTGATCTACACCATAGCTGGTGGCAGAACTGAGATTCAAACCCAGGTCAGCCTAACTCCAGAAACCAAGACCAAATTAGAGCACCTACTATATTCCATGTGGAGAATCGAGAAGGAGCTATTTAAGTAAGTACCCCTTCTGGGTAGAAGACAGAGCAATACAGAAGACATTGTACTTTCTCTTTAAGTGCTTGGATCACACTATGTTCAAGAATTGGTTTTTATCCATAGGTGTTGGAAGGGATGTATGTGAGGGGTGTGTGTGTGTGTACAAGAGAGAGAAAATGTGTGTGTAAAGAGGAGAATCTGCAACGCACGCTGGTGGGAAATCCTCTAAGGGAGCTGCACTGGGAGAGCAGAATGTGCTGTAAAGCCTCCTAAGGAATATTCTGCGAGCCTGGATGCTCAGACATGCAGACATGTCATGCTGTGGACAGGGACGGGCACCATGCGGAGCTCTGGTGAGTGAGAAGTGGCGTTTCCTTCAAGACAGACTGAGATGGGCACCATGAGGATTACAAAAGGGAAGCTTTGTAGAGTGACCGAACTGAGGACAGGGGAGCAAGGAAGGAAATAGGAATCCTCTGTAAGGAATGTCACTTCCTGGGCGCTCTGCCCAAGGACAATGGGAAAGTAAAGTTTAGCGTGAAGTTTATAACTTCTTTCCCTCCTACGTTGCAGTGTCTTTTGTGGATCCCATTTCAGTGGAATTCAACCCGCCCTTCAATAGCAGACTGCATGAATGGCCCTAATTCTTCACTCTTCCCCACATCTATGCCCTTTGCCATGTTGGCTTTGCTGTCCCTCCCATCAAAAGGCCACCTATCGGGGCACCTGGGTGGCTCAGTCGTTAAGCGTCTGCCTTCAACTCAGGTCATGATCCCAGGGTCCTGGGATCGAGCCCCACATCAGGCTCCCTACTCTGCAGGAAGCCTACTTCTCACTCTCCCACTCCCCCTGCTTGTGTTCCCTCTCTCGCTGTCTCTCTCTCTCTGTCAAATAAAATCTTTAAAAAAAAATTAAAAAAAAAAAGGCCACCTATCCTTCTCTACCATGATTCTGAGTTCGGCCACATGACATGCTTTGGCCAGGGGGATGTTAGCAGATGGGAAGCTCACAGGGGCGTGAAAAGATGCAGGCATAATAAAGCTTTCTGTCCAGTAGCTACCCTGTCATCAGGAGAGGGACACACCGGGGTTAACCTCCTTGTCCCAGGAGGAGGACGACAGACACCTGGAGCAGAACCACCCTCGCCCAAGCCCAGTGTAGATTACCCGACCCCTGCCAACCTGTAGACTCGAGGGAGATAATATATATAATAATATAAGTAGCTTGTCTGAGAGAAAGACAAGCTTGCAGGGGCCCAAAACCAGAGCCCACTCTTAAGCACTATGCCGTGCAGTTCCCGTGGAGGATAAAGGTGCAAGGCAAATAAAAGGAAATGTGACACGCCCTGACATCTTACCTCCACTATAGCTTGTTTGCAGGGAGTAGCATCTGCTGAGGGGGCCATGTCCAGGAGTTCCCAGTAGTAAGCGGGGCCCATGGTGGTCTCAGAGCAGGGAAGATCTTCCTCCTTAACCCTCTGCTCCGCCACCCTGTCCCCTGGCCAGTCACATGCTGGTCTTAAGATAACCATAGGATAATGCTCCCTCACATACACCAGAGGAGGGGAAAATACCCCTTGGGCTACAGGTCATGATTTAAGTGTAATGAAGTATTTTATATGTGATCATATATACATATTATGCAAGTATATACATATTATATGTGCACTGAGCGTTTTAAAAATGTGTACGGGCAAGTGTCATAGGTGTATATGGATGGGACTGTAACATGCTAACTAGGATGTTAGCAACCCTGCAATTCTTTGAAGTGTTGTCATCTGCAGACTTCATATATATATGCTTTTATAATGACACTGTTACTATAAAGCTGAAATTGTTCATGAATTGTTAAAAATTCCCGCTTTGAACTTCGGACCCTCTCCTAATCAAGTAAACATATATACTTACAAATACCACAAGCAGACACGTGACATTTTGCATTTTGTTTTTACCTCTACAAGCTAAGAACATGTCAGTTAATTAAAATAGTGTTCTCTCGATCACACACCGATATGCTACTGGACTTCTCACCCTAGGCTTAGACTATGGGCATCCAGCTTTTTGGATTGTGCCCACAAATAGCTTTCCATATAAAATTCGGGCCCATTTTGTGCTTGGTAATTTGTAAGTCCTAAGGTTTTTGGGGGGCGGGGGGGAGCCGTTGGGTTTTTTTTTTCAAAGAGTTATTTATTTATTTGAGAGGGATGTTTCTTGAAGTCATCCTGTTATAACCACCTGCAGAGTCAGGGAAGATGGCAGAGTAGAAGGATCCTGAGCTCACCTTGTCCCACAGACACACCAAGATAACAGCTGTGTTCGTTCAACTAACTCTGAAAACAGTGTGAAGACTATTAACACGGCCGGAATAAGCCATTACACAGAGTACTGCCTAGCTGTCTAACCAGGGTCTCTCTCTCTCTCTCTCCCCCCCCCCCCCCCCCCCCCCCCCCTCCCCCTCCCCCCCC